>NC_056727.1:991231745-991531745 GCF_019279795.1 Protopterus annectens
TTGTAGTTGGGCTCTGCATGTATAATCTGAAGACAATTGCTGAATTGCCATTGGAGAAAGTGCAGGCACCCCTTTAGGCATGTTGACTTAAACCATCTACCAGCAAAACTATTTCCTTACTGAGGGTGAAAAGTAGTATTACTGTTTTTTGTTAGCCTGAAGACTGGTTTTGGGCAGTCCTGAAAACCCAGTGAGATTTGATGTGGAGTCTTGCTTTAAGGAACCAAGAGAATACAAGTTAAGTAACCCAAAGCACTCAGGAAGCATTTTTCTGAAATGACATGTTGCACAGAGAACTCTATCATTACAGTTTGAATCTCTGTACTGAGGCAGAAGTCTATAATGGCTCCCAAGAAATATGCTAAACTTGTCAGACAGACATGACTTTCTTGTAATTTATGAGGATCCTCTGAAACTGCATCAGAGGAGCTGTCAATCTCACATATTGCAGCAGCTAGTGCTGCTTGAACTAGGCTGATATCAAACAACTGTCCAGTTAACAGAATATAGCAATGGTCTTTTCTTTGTATACATCAAAATTTTCTGCCTTCCATGCCTGCTAACCATCTAGACATCTTTGCAGTCAGGACCATTCACTCCCTAACACTAAAGTGAAATCTAGTCATAGCATGGCCATCATCCACACAACAGATCATCCTTATCCCCCCCTTGTTGGTTGACTTGCAAGGTTGGAGGTGCAAGGGCCTGCTTTGCCTTCCTGTGTGTGAGCATGCTTCCAAGCCATAGCTTTGTTAAATACTCTGGGAAACTGTGGAGAGACCAATGAGCAGAATTGCAAAATGGAAGGGAGGAGGAGTTACATGGAATCTCAGGAAATGTGTGATGGTCTTGCTGGAATATGAATGTATACACCATCTGTGTCAGTGCTGTCATGCAAGTCCTTTTCTTATATGAAAGGAAGAACTGATTCTTAATGTTAAAATTCTATTTTTTATGAGGATATGGGTTAACTCTGATAAGTATATAACTTGTCTTGGGATACTGTCCTTTCTGGGATAAGGAATAGTATGAAGTAAAAGCTATGTCCCTTTGAGAGGGAGAGGAACTACTTGATTAATAACAAAGTTGTATGACTTGATGAGATATGTGCAGAATATGAATGGACCACAATCCCTCTCTCTGGAAACAGTACAGTTGTGTAAGTAAACGTACCATAAACAGTGGGTGCTCGAATGATCACTGCTTTAGTAGCCTTAGCTACATGGGTTATATCATGCTAAGGATAAAACAGCCAGCCAGCTTCTAAAGCTTCAGGGCAACCTTCCTAGCACCCCGAGTTAGCACAATGGGAAATGGCTAAATAGCCAGGTTTGGGCAACAAGCCCTTCAGAGATTTCATACCAACAGAGAGGGAGAACCTAAAGCTCTGACAAAGATAATGCCAGGAAAATAAAAAAATAAATGTCCTCAACCCTGGTAACAATACCATATATGAAAGTAAAGGGGGTGAAGGGAGGGAACAGCTACTGCAGTAGTGATCATCTGAACATCTACTATTATGGTAATGTTCAATATTAGGATCTGGATGCAGTAGCCTTAGGTATATAGATATATTACCATAGCTTATACAAACTTAGAGGACAAATGATAATGGTTACAGAGTCCCTGGAGTATTGATGGTCCTAGACCTGGAGAAGGAATGTAGTTTATAGTACTTTATAAAAGTGTGCAAAGAGGACCAAGTTGCTGCTTCTACAATACTTCTAGAATTCAACCTCTTCAAAAAAGCCACAGATGAAGCCAGTGGCTTGGAAGAATACAGCTTGGCTCTGCCTGGAATTGCTTGTGGTGGGTATACCAAATGGTAATTGCATGAAACAATGACTAAAAATGCTTTGACACAAGCTGTCATTTTTTCTTACCTTCACAAATCATTAACGACTTATCAGAGTTCATAGAATATCCCATTTTATTAAGATAGCAGTTGAGCTCTCTATGGACATGCAAGGTATGTAGTATTCTTTCTCCCTCATTACATAGATTTTGGAAAGAAGACAGGGAAATGGATATTTTGGCTCAAAGTAAACTCGGATACAAAAAAGAAAAGTTTAGTTCTTATGGAAACACTACCTTTGTGGAAAATGAGACAGGAATTGCTCACCATAAGAACATGCAGCTCAGATGTTCTTCTTGCTGGGGTCAGACCAATGAGTAGTTGTTTTCCATATTAAGAACCTCAAGTCAGCACTGGTAGAGTTTTTAGTGGAATATAGAACAGAAGCTACCATTAAAAAAGGAGCAATAAGTAGAGCATATAAAATATTGCTGAAAACTATAAGAATTAATCAGAGGAGGTTAGAAAAGATTGGGAAGAGAGACTGGATGAGCAATTCACAAAGAAAGAAAGAAGAATACATGTATGTCTCCCAAATATTCAACAAAATCTAGAAGATTTAAGATTTTTGCTTGGAAATGTTCGCATAGATATTTTATACCCCAAGTAGACTCCAGAGAATTTTTCCTCAGGTAGAGAGCAAATGCTGGAGGTGTGATGGGGAAGAAAGAGGTATTTGGGAACATATTTTCTGGGAGTCTGGTAAGTTGCTTGACTTTAAGTATTCCCTGCAGAATGCACTGTTGGAGATATGATACAGAATCAGAATTGCCTAGATATGTTAAGGCTTTGCTGTATCTGATTATGGTGGTTGCCAAAAAAGCAATTACTAGAAAATGGAAATCAAAATCTAAACCAACTATACTAGAAGTGGTGAATATAGTAACATACATAAATACAACTGGAAATGAGATCTTTAGAAAAGGGTAGGAGCAAACTACATAGGAAAAATGGGAATTGTGAGAAAATACATACAGCGGAGGAATGAGATTTAAAAGAAGACAGGACTTAAATGAGCCATGTAATGTTTGATTGAAAATGATTGGGTAGATTATAAGTGATGTATAATGTTTGCAGATGGGAGTGTGTCAGTATGGTTTGTGATGTAAAATGCTTGCAACTAGGATTGTGTTGGTATGGTTTGTTTTCATTTATATAAATGTATGATTGCCTATGCATAATTGATGGTTTAATAAATATGTTTCTTGTTTAAAAAAGGGTGGTAGGAATTGAATATTTTATGTAATGTTGCTTAGATTATATGATGTATAGCAATATATGTGAAGAATAATATTTGTAAACATAAACTTGTTAATATAGCTTGATTACTTTTATATAAATCTAGCAAAGCTAGACTTTCCATTGTGCAATACCTTAAACCTCTTGAATTAGAGGCGATATGGGATATATGCAAATTACCCGTTAAGGATATCAGGTGTTTCAGCTAAATGGTAATTATGAATGTCAAAGACTTTTTTCTTTTTAGTCTATTGATGGACAATTTCAAGCCAATAAAGCCAACCCTACTAGCTGTGGACATGCATGTTTCTACCTTCTTATGGCATCATCAGCACAGCATAAGTGGAATGTTTGGCTATCATTTGGAAACACAGGGTTGCCGTACCCAACTGATATCCATGAACATTAGGGTGTCTGTAAAATATCCCAACCAACAAACTAAAACAGTGAGTAAAAAGGTCACACAGAAAAAACAGTTAAAAAACACAAAAAGAAAAATCTAGCATGTCCACAGCTAGTGGGGTTTGGCTTTATTGGTCTGAAATTGTCCATTAACAGACTTAAAAGAAAAAGTCATGGAAATTCAGAATTGCCATTTAGCTGAAACATCTGATATCCTTAATGGGTAATTTGCATATACTCAGAATGCCTTGTATAAGCATATTGAGACATGTGGGGACAGGCATACATTTAGATTTAGAGTTATTGATTTGGTGATTCCCTCACTCAGATGTGGTGATATTAATAATTTTCTTGAAACTAAAGAATATCAATGGATAGTACGTTTGGGAGCTGATAGTCCTCCCGGCCTTAACAGTACAGTAAGCATTAAACCTATTCTTGTTGGATTACAACGTAGGTTGAAATGATATTTTTATCAACCTGTGCACATGAGCATGTTTATACATTGATGTTAATAAGTGCATCTGTTGTGTACATGTATGTGTACACCTATGTTTTAATGTTTTTAGAGTTTGTATTAAACATATAGGTATATATGTATATTTTTATATTTTTATAATTAAGCATATATATGTGCTAGATTTAGATTCATATTGCTTTGAAATTTGATCATATATATGCATATGTGTAGCTTCTTTTTTAACAAATGTTTTCTTGCAGTATGTTTCTTTAAATAATTTTTTAAACTGCACATTTAAATAGGTCATGTGACTTTGGCTGCAGTCACATGACTACTAGGCCTGTATAAAAGCAGTTGCTTTGTGTATATGTATGTATTTAGTATTGAGAAAGGGTTCATACCGAAAGCTTTATGCGTTATAAAGTGATTTGTTCTCAGCATTCCTTGTGTGACTTTGGATCTTTTTGCAGTTTGTTTTTCTACCATTAGTATTACTCTGCTGGACTGTTGAGTAACTATATTTGGTAGCCTTTCTTGCAGCCTGTTACCTTTTATTGGAAATATGGAATCACTACATTCGATGTTCTCACAAGAAGTTAATCCTTTGTTGGATTTTGTTCCTGTTATGGCTCCTGAAAATGGAACGCAGGTTACTTTGGACAATCCTTCTAAAGGTGACATTGATACTTTTAACTACAAAATTACATTGCTTGAACGTAAAGTTGGTTCATATAAGCGTTTTCAGTGGCAGAGGTTTAGCTTCTCTGCATACCTTAAAATGGGGATAGTCCCCGTGGACTAAGAATATTGAAAATGCCATCTTATGGGAATGTGTACCCTGAACTCCTCAAAAGTTGGCAGCAAATGAATTTGAAGCTAAGCTTAGACTATATGTCACTAATGAATGAGTATTTTATGTCTGTTGAGCAAGATTTAAAGACTGAAATTATCAAATTAGATGAAGAGCTGAAATCACTTGTATGTTTTTCAGAGATGTTACCTAAATATAACCATCTATTTATTAAATTTCGTGAATTAGATGACAAGCTTGAACTAGTTAAGAAAAGAAAACTTTCTCGAGACATTAATGATTTCAGAGTGGGTCACATCTTGTCTTGGCCCAGGAATGACCCAAGAGAATCAACTATGGTAACATCTAACAAAAATCACAATGCAAAAACTTTTGCTGGTACTTCTATTAGGGCTAGATGTATTTCAGCCCCTTGATTCAAATTTGACTGTTGGCGCCAATTCTATACAAACAGACACTGTCACTTCAACTCCTTCTGAGTCTGTAACCATTGCCTCTTCTAGTAGCGTTAACACTGACGCTGTAATGACGTCAGCTATGGACACCTCATCAACTGCTGCCTTGAACCTGGTATCGGATGTGCAGCATGCTAGTAAAAAAACGCATCAGTCGACTTTAAACTTCACAGAGAAGCGGTTTCAGTTAGAGAAACCGAACGTGTGCAGGACTCTTTAAACAAGAGGGAACCATTATCGATGAAGCAAGAGACTTCCTCAATGAAACGCAAGTACGACAGTCCGTTGAGACAGGGCAAGAATGCCCGCAAGTAGTGAGAGGTATTCTTAACCTCTCATCCTTTGTTTTGAGTGATTCTCATGTGTCCCTTCTTTCAAAAGGACTGAGTTTCATACCTATGACTAATTTAGATTTAGTTGATATTATTACCGACTTGAAAATGTTTGTGAGAAATTTAAATTTAAAAATTTTGTTTAATGTTAGTACTGCTCCTAATAACATTCCTAGAAAACGTAGTGTTTTATACCTGTGAATACACCTATTACTACTGCCTTTTGCAATGTTTGTGAAGCTGATTTTAGGCAACAGTTTAATGTCTGTGATAGAAAATTTACTTATAATTTAACCTATGAGCAACATCTTGCCTTGCAGAATCTCAAAAGGAATAGTGAAATCATCATTAAGCAGGCAGATAAGGGTGGAAGTATTGTGATTATGGATAGAGCTTGCTACAATTCATCAATGGATAAGCTAGTAATGGATACTTTGTCCTTTAAAAAAATTAGTTTTCTGGATGTAAAGAAACATATTACTGACGTTAATTTACATGTTTATGACATGCAATTTAATAATAATATTAGTTTGGAATTATTTAACTTTTTTTCTGTACCCTGTCCATCTATACCTCAGTTATACGGACTTCCGAAAATACATAAGTGTTTGTTAGACCCTCCCATGAGACCCATTGTTTCTGGCAATGGGTGGGTAACCGAACCTGTTTCGGTTTACCTTCAGAAACAATTGTTTCCTTGTTTAGATAAATGTAATTATGTTTTGAAAGATACTGGTGATTTTCTCTTCAAACTTTCAAAGTGGTATTACAGTGAACCATGTAATCTGAATGATTTTCTATTTGTCACCTTAGACATTGTGTCGTTGTTCACTGTTATCCCTAATTCATATGGCATAGAGTCCATCAGGAAGTTTTTGACTACTGAAAAATCCTTAGTTAGTGAATCTATTCAAAATATATGTCAATTGTTGGACCTAGTACTTAGCCATAATGTTTTTATTTTCAATCAACAACCGTATCTGCAGGTCAACGGGGTCGCCATGGGCACCCCCGTGGCCAATACATATGCAAACCTTGTACTGCATCAGTGGGAATTAGACAATTTGCATGATGGAAAAAAAATTTTTTGACACACGTGTTGTGTTCTATCAACGGTTTGTTGATGATTGTTTTTTAATTTGGAGTGGATCTAGGGACAGCTTAGAAGAATATCTTGTACACTTGAACAACACGACATCATTTTTGAAGTTTAAGTCGACCATTACTAGTAAAGAGGCTTCCTTCCTTGATGTTAACATCTTTTACAAGGATGGATTATTGGGCACTTCTGTTTTTAAGAAGGAGACATATGTGGGTAGATATGTGCATGCGGACAGCATGCATGCCCCGCATGTCTTCGAGGTGTGATTAAGTCTCAATTTATTCGAGTGAGTAGGCTCAACACAGACGATATTGTCTTTAATGAACAGTTAAATGATACATTTAAGGATTTTGTTGATTGTGGCTATGCATTGTCTATTTTAAATGAGATGAAGAATCAGGTATTTAACAACAGGCATTCATTATATGCCCCATATTTCAGGAATTATAATCTTACGAACCCTGATGTTGTGATAAATCAAGTTGTAAACCCTACTGTGCAAAGATTTAGATATGTGACTGGTTTTGCAAGTAAGGTCTCCCTTGTTAAGCGCACTATCTATAAGTATTGGCCTATTTTAATGGCATCCCCTGAACTTACAATGTTGTTAGGTGATAAGCCATTCTTTAGCTTTAGGAATATGAAAACCCTCAAAAGTATGCTATGCTATAAAGATTTTCGCCCTCCCTTGAATTTATGCTTTGATAGACCCATCTACTCTACATCTAATTTTGGTACATATGCATGTCTAAACTGCTCCTGTTGTTCGGACTTGATCAGATATGTGGAATCTAATAGTTATGTGCATACGATCACACACCATACATATACATTTTCTGTAAGAGCTACTTGTACCACTACCAATGTGGTGTACATGGCGTCATGTTCTGTATGTCCTGCATACTACATTGGTAAGACTACGCGTAGACTTAAGGACAGGATTATTGAACACAAGTCAGAAATCAGGAGGCAGTATACTCAGAATGCCTTGTATAAGCATATTGAGACGTGTGGGGACAGGCATACATTTAGATTTAGAGTTATTGATTTGGTGATTCCCTCACTCAGATGTGGTGATATTAATAATTTTCTTGAAACTAAAGAATATCAATGGATAGTACGTTTGGGAGCTGATAGTCCTCCTGGCCTTAACAGTACAGTAAGCATTAAACCTATTCTTGTTGGATTACAACGTAGGTTGAAATGATATTTTTATCAACCTGTGCACATGAGCATGTTTATACATTGATGTTAATAAGTGCATCTGTTGTGTACATGTATGTGTACACCTATGTTTTAATGTTTTTAGAGTTTGTATTAAACATATAGGTATATATGTATATTTTTATAATTAAGCATATATATGTGCTAGATTTAGATTCATATTGCTTTGAAATTTGATCATATATATGCATATGTGTAGCTTCTTTTTTAACAAATGTTTTCTTGCAGTATGTTTCTTTAAATAATTTTTTAAACTGCACATTTAAATAGGTCATGTGACTTTGGCTGCAGTCACATGACTACTAGGCCTGTATAAAAGCAGTTGCTTTGTGTATATGTATGTATTTAGTATTGAGAAAGGGTTCATACCCGAAAGCTTTGCGTTATAAAGTGATTTGTTCTCAGCATTCCTTGTGTGACTTTGGATCTTTTTGCAGTTTGTTTTTCTATAATTTGCATATGTCCCATGTCAGCTCTAATTCAAGAGGTTTAAAGTATCACACAGTGGAAAGTCTAGCTTTGATAGATTTTTCTTTTTGTGTTTTTTAACCAATTGTTTTTTTCTGTGTTACCTTTTTACTCATTGTTTTAGTTTTTAGTTGGGATATTTTGCAGACACCCTAATGTTCATGGATATCAGTTGGGTACGACAACCCTGTGTTTCCAAATGATAGCCAAACATTCCACTTATTCTGTGCTGATGATGCCATAAGAGGGCAGAAACATGCATGTGCACAGCTAGTGGGGTTTGGCTATATTGGTCTGAAATTGTCCATAAATAGACTTAAAAGAAAAAATCATGGACATTCAAAATTGTCATTCATTTGAAACACCTGATATCCTTAACCCGTAATTTGCATATATACCATGTCACCTCTAATTCAAGAAATTTAAGGTATCACACAGTGGAAAGTCTAGCTTTGCTAGATTTTTTTGTGTGTTTTTTTAACCAATTGTTTTTTCTGTGTGACCTTTTTACTTATTGTTTTACTTTTATATAAATGTAAATTTGCCTATGTCACAAGTGATAATTCAATAAAGATGTTTAATAATAATAATAATAAAAAAAAAGAACCTCAAGACAGCCTGATGAGCTTATGTTCTTCGTGTTTCACTGTTGCAGTCATCACCTATGGGTTATCCCTGCTGTGGTGGCCCTCGGCCATCCCGAATACCAGAGTCAATGTTTTTGTGTGCCAGCTGCCACCGCCTGTAGTCTTACATCAGGATGTCAGTGCTATAAAGCAAGGCAGCTGTCATTACATCAGTTTTTCTTGCCATGGATCCCGTAGCAGAAGCAGTTCACATGAGTGCCAGTCGGTCGCTACCAGAAGTTGAATTTTCAGACAGAAAACGTCTAAAGCTAAGTACTTCGTTGGGGACCCTTTTTTTCTTGCTCTAACAGATGTCCAAAAAAGTTAACAATTGTCTCAACTGTGGAAAGCAGATCCCACAACGAGACTTTACTTCTTACTGCATCACTTGTTTAGGCTCAGACTACGACATCCCTCGTTGCTGGTTCTGTGCCCTTTTTAATGTTAGAACCATTCGCCGTAGAGCTCTTTTTGTAGGCAATTATTTTCGTATTATGTCTTTGATTTCCAATATGGCATCTGTCAGCCAACAACCTGTTGACATTCCAAAAAAACTTAGAGATAGAGATAAAGATAGAGACAGGCCACAGAAGGCTAAGCCTTCCGACGACGCTACTGCTAAGCAAGTAGTCAGTTCTCTAGAATTCAATGAGGTGCTTTCTCAGTCCCTGATGCCTGACTCACTTTCTATGCAGGCTTCTGCTGAGACCCTTTCAGAGTCTGGTATGCTGCAGAAATCCACTTTGTCTTCTGAGCCTTTGGTTGTCTCTGCCTCGGTTGGGTCCAGAGCCATGAGACAGGCACTGGCTTCCAAGGAGGCCTTTCGCACTACCAGTTCTAGACAAAAACACTACATCTTTTTCGCATCAGACTACTGCTTCTCAGAGACCGACAGATTCTCTTAGGCCCAGAAGCCAGGCCACTCCTAGGAAATCTGCTTCTAGCCACCATCTTGCTACTGCACCCCCACCCCCAGCTCAAATGTTTAAAATGGCAGAGGATCACATCTCCCTTATCTGAGCTACTCAGGCCCCGACTCCAAAAAGGAAAAGACTTCCTTCTCCAGAAATTATGACAGACCAAGGGTCTGAGGAATCTGATTATTCTATTTTTGAAGAGGAACAACATCCCTTAACTGTTTATTAGGATTTAGATGCAGAGGAATCCATCTCTTCTGCCTCCCCTACAGAGGTCCTCTCCTTTGAGGAAACCCTTCGCTCCCTCAGAGAACATTTTCATTGGGAATCTCAAGACTTCCCACAGTCAAAGAAACAACTTAGAGAGTTTCTGGACCTGCCCCATCACAGACCTCTGGCCATCCCACCTATTTTGGAAGTGGTGGATAATGTTTTCCATGAATCCAGCCTAGCCTCTTATGCCCTGCCACCTGCTCCAACAAAACCTGACAGGTACTACAGAGTACTGGATTCTCACAAATACCTGTACAAGAATCCTGCTGCAGACCCTGAGGTCATTACACAGGGACCTAAGGGAGCTAAGACTAGTCCTGCCAAGAATCCTCTTCCTTCTGACAAAGACTCCAGAGCTCTGGACAGATGGGGTAAGAAAGTATACACCTCTGCAACCTTAGCTATCAGAGCACTCAATTGTCAGTTCCATATGTGAAAATGCCAACAACACACTTTGGAACAATTAAAACAGAAGATTTCTACCTCTCCTTACAGTGCCAACTCAAAAGAGCTGGCAGAATTACTACACTTTGCTTGTCAAGTGACCAAACACTCATTACAATGTGGATATGATACCCTAGAAGCCTCTAGCAGGGCAGCAGTGACAGGATATGTTATTAGAAGATATGCATGGCTGAAGGAACAACCTCTCCCTGATCATGTCAAGTTGAAATTTATTGATGCACCCCTAGAAAAGGAACACCTGTTTGGGGAAACAGCAGAAGAGGTGCTTAAAAAGATGGAAGACAAAGCAAAATCTATGCAAACCGTAAAAGATTCCTTTCAAGTTCAACCTCCCAGATTAGGCAGGAACTTTCCGTCTAAGCACTTGGTCTTCCCTGCACCTAGCAGATAAGGCCAAGGTAAGCCCCACAGGGACAGGCCATCCAGGCCCCTATCCTAGGGCCAGCAAAAAAGCAAGCAATGGACCACTTCCGTCTCTAAGGCAAGGAGTTCTAAGCCAAGCTTTTATGGCAAGCACTCACAATGACTCTCCCTTCCCCCTCTGCCCTCCTTTCACTCATCTAAAACTAGGAGGAAGGCTCACCCTCTTCAAGGACAATTGGGTCTCTATAACCAAGGACCAATGGGTCTTAAAAATCATTTCTCAGGGATACAGATTCTCCTTCAGCGAACTCCCTATTCCAGGAGGGTACCCAGACCTCCCCCAAACAAGTGGACAGAGCCATTGAAACAGGTCCAAACTCAGGACAATAGAACCTGTCCCTCCAGAACAAACAGGAAAAGGTTTTTACTCCAGACTATTCCTTGTTCCAAGAAAAGAGGACACTTGGCACCCCATCCTGGATTTATCCAAACTGAATACCTCCTTGGTGGTTCCCAGATTCAAAATGCTAACCTTGCAGCAGCTCCTGCCTATGCTCACACAAAATGCCTAGCTTATGACACTAGACCTAAAAGATGCTTACCTCCACACCCCTATCAGGGAATCATGCAGAAAATTCCTGCGCTTCAGAGCAGGCTATCAACACTTTCAGTTCTCTGCACTGTCCATTAGGTTATCTACTGCTCCGAGAGTATTCACCAAATGCTTGGCCCCAGCTGTAGCATTCTGCAGACAGATAAATATACAGATTTATCCTTATCTGGATGACTGCCTCTTCAGGCAGAGTGCAAAGAAAAGTTGCTTCAGGACCTTCTCTTTGTCAAATCACTCCTAACTTCCCTGGGGGTTCAGCATCAACGAGAAAAAAAAAACAAAGCAAAACCCCACCAGAAAAATTGTTTTCCTGGGAGCTGTAAGAAAATAGGCAAACAAAAGAAACTTCTCAAAAGTCCAAAAACCAAAGAATGGTAATCAAAATGCAGAGGACAAAGTAAATTCACTCAAAGCGTACAGAGTGAATGTACTTTGTCCTCTGCCTTTTGTTTGCCATTCTTTGGCTTCCTGGGAGCTGCGCTAGACACAGCAATCCAAATGGCCTTCCTATCCCCAAAAAAGCAGAACTTCCTGCCTCTCTACTGCACCCAGCTGGCTTCCAGAAGTCACCTCACTGTGAGAAAGTTCCTGCAAGCCCTGGGATAGATAGCATCTTGCATCCTTCTCATCCCTCTCACCAGGTTTCACATGAGAAAACTTCAGTGGTACTTAAAGAACCTTTGGTGTCAGCACTCTCAGTCTCTAGAGACCACTCTCCCTCTGATCCCTTGTATGAGCCAAATTATAATGGTGGGCAGAGCCCTGTGCCATGAACAAGGGTCTTCCCTTCATCCTCCGCCCTTCTGGCCAGACCATCACCACCGACTCCTCAGACATTGCTTGGGGTGCTCACCGCATGAGCAGGTGTACCCAAGGCCTTTGGAATGCCCAGCAACTTCATTTGCACATCAACCAGAAAGAATTGATGGCAGTGGAAAAGGCTCTGACTTCCTTACAACCCCATCTCAGGCCAGGGGCCCTACTTATGAAAACAGGCACCACCACAGTAATGTGGTACATCAACAAGCAGGGGGGCACCTAATCTTACCCCCTGTGCAGGTTAGCCATGAGTCTCTGGCTTACATCCACTTCCATCGGGCTACACCTAATTGCCTAATACTTACCAGGGATCAACAACAAACTGGCGAACCACCTAAGCAGAAACTTACTGGACCCCCATGAATGGCAGTTACACAGAGAAATCTTTCTGCAAATCACTCAGGAGTGGGGGACCCCAGAAGTGGACCTCTTTGCCACACTCCTCAACCACCAGCTGCTCAAGTTCTGTACCAGGGAGTACCACCTCCTAGCATGAAATGTGGATGCCTTGATCTTCCCCTGGAAATCCCTCTTTGTGTATGCATAACCCTCCTCTGCCCCTTATTCCCAAGGTTCTGATCAAAATAAGAGAGGAGAGACCAAAGGCCATCCTCATTGCTCCAGATTGGCCTAAGCAGCAATGGTACCCGTTATTACACAGTCTGACCCTACAGCCCCCAAAGCTGCTTTCCCTGATGTCAGACCCCCTGACCCAGGAGAGGGGGAAGGTACTGCACCCCAGACCTACAGACTCTCAAGCTTTTAGAATGTCTTATACACTAAAAACTAACAAGGAGTCCCTGTTAAGCAGACAGGTCCTGGACATCATCACAGAGGCCAGAAGGCCCACCACAAGGAAATCATATGCAGGAAAATTGAAAAGATTCTGCTCCTGGAAACAATCAAAAGAGGGCAGTACCTCCCAACCTTCCATCCCTCTCATTCTGGATTACCTAGCAGAGTTGCTCAATAGTGGCCTCTCTTTCTCCTGTATTTAAAATCCATGCCTCAGCCATCTCTGCCCATTATGATTCAGACCCATCCATCGTCTTTCATCCTTTGATTAAGCAATTCCTCAGAGGGGCTTCTAATATCAGGCCTCTCAGAAGGCCTCCACCACCACCCTGAGACCTGAATTATGTGTCAGAAAAACTAACCTTACCCCCTTTTGAACCTGCCTCTTCAGCAGAATTGAAATACCTTTTTTGGAAGGCTGGTTCCTACTAGCTATTGCACCTCAGCCAGAAGGGTCTGGGAACTTCAAGCTCTCATGGCTGTCAAGCCCTTCATAATTTTCCATGCAGACAGAGTCTCCCTGAGGACTAAACACTCCTTTATGCCCAAGGTGGTATCTGATGTGACTCTTAAACAGGCCAGACACCTTCTTTCCCAACCCTCAAAATAAGGGGAAAAGAATTCTACACTCACTAGATGTGCACAGACAACTCAGATACTATCTGGACCCTACTAACCCATTCAGAAAAGCAGACCAGTTTTTTGTAAGCTTTGCCCCAGGGGAAGTTCATCTCCAAACAAACCATTTCCAAATGGATTTCACACTGCATCCATTTTTGCTACAGACTACATGGGAAACCCATCCTTAAGTCTATCCGTACCCACTTCACTAGGGCAACCTCCACTTCCACTGCCTTCCTCAGAGGAGTACTACCAGGGACATCTTGGAAGCAGCCACCTGGACCTCTGTCCATACCTTTACAAAGCACTTCCACCTGCCTCTCTTTTCTAAGTCTAGGGCAGGGTTTGCCTCTGCAATTCTGCAGGGCCTCCTCTCCCATACCTAGGACTCAACCTATCCTTCCACCCTTTTCCTTAGCTTTGGGAATCCTCCCACAGGTGATGAGTGCAACAGTGAAACATGAAGAACATAGTACAGTTGTGTACACTTACCATAAATGTAGATGTCTGAGTGTATTCACTGTTGCAGTCTTGGTTTCCCTCCCTCCCTCCATCTCCCATTTAACATCTTCCCCTATGGGGACACAAGCTTTCTAAAGTGGCTTTTAGCCACCAGGACCACTTCTCTCCTTTCCCTTATGCTTCTGATGGGTTAGGGCAAGAAAAACTGATGTAATGACATTGGCTGCTTTGCTTTATAGCACTGACCTCCTGACATCAGACCACAGGTGACGGCAGCCGACGCACAAAAACATTGACTCTGGTATTCAGGCTGACCTAGGGCTACCACAGCAGGGATAACCCACAGGTAATGACTGCAACAGTGAATAAACTCTAACATCTACATTTATAGTAAGTGTGCACAACTGTACTTTTCAAATAGGGCAACAGTTTTTCCAACACAAAATATACAGATCCAAAGGAGACTGCTTTCTACGAGGCTTGATATGCAGCATTCCTTTCAAAAACATTTTTACATAAAAGGGCATTGAAAGAGGGGGATCCATGGGCAGACATGCTGAAATGGCCTACAAATGAACCTTGATGGAGGAGGAAGTCAGGTCAGAAGATAGTAGCTCACAAAAATAATGCAGGACCAGAGAAACATAAACCCTGAATGGGTTTGGGTTCCTTTCTTGGCACTAACTAGAAAACCTTTTCCATTTACTAATGTATGATTTTTGAGTAACAGGTTTTCTTACCTTCGTTAATACTTGATGCATGTAGTCAGAAAAAAAGATGCCTAAAAGGTATTAAGACTCTATCATCCATTCATTTGCAGTTGTTTGGGGATGGGATGCATCAAACACCTATTACCTTGTGTGGGTTAGGTCTGATTTGTGAGGAAGCTTATGGTAATTGCCCCTGGCCATTTCCAATAGAAGGGACAACGATTGTTGATGGACCAGTAGGGAGTTACCACAGTGATCTTTGGACAGTCCTTCTGAATCTTTAAACTGACCCTGGATATTAGTGGAAAAGGCATCTGTCTTGCAGGCCTTAATACATGGAGTAATGTAGGATAACCATTTGAAATGTCAGAATACCCTAGAGCAAGTCCAAAAATAGGGAGATTGAATGGCTTTTTGGAATATTCCCTTTTCTCTTAAGTATGGTGATCTCGGAGTTAGTATATATAAATGTGGGGGTATTCCCACCACATGGGAAGTGAAGGGGGGCTTGCCTCCACTGCAAAAAGAAGTTTTAAGAAGAAGGGCAATCTTCAAGATTTACTCTTCTCTTGTTTTTTCAGTTTTTTTTTTAAAGGATGTCACCACTTGGCATTTCAAGCCCCAACATTTCAAATAGGGAGCAATTCTGGAGCAGAATTTTACTAACTGTTGTGAGTGCAGATGAAAATATCTATTTGAGGTGTCCCCCACATCAATTCCTGGAAACTCCCCAATGATTTAATTTACATTTGTGAGGGTCAGTCCTACTCAGCTTGTCTGCCACACAGTTTTGCACTGACAGTATGCAACATGCCTGTAGAGTTGGATTCTGCTGAAAAGTTGCATCCCAGGCTATTATAGCTAGTCTGCATGGGGGATAAGGTCTGGATCCCCCCATTTGTTTATGTATCGCATCACTGTGGTGTTGTCTATAAACACTTGTAAAGGTCACAAGAGCTGTAGATTGAGACAGTTGAAAGTATGCACAAGTGCCATCTCTTTTATGTTTGTGTGCTTTGGTCTGTCATTTCAGTTCCAAAGATCCTGCACTTTTATCTCCATAGATGCTGCTCCCCAAGCAAAGTTTGTGGCATATTTTGTTACAGATACTGCTGGAGGTGGGTGAAGAGAATGGGAGACACAGACAGTGATAAATTTGTTTTCTCTACCAAAACAAATCTCCATTTTCACAAACCCAAAAACTAGAATGTGGAATGTCAGAGAATGTTGACGTTGGGACCAGACACATTTTAAGTACCAATGGATTTTTCTCATATGGAGTTTTGCAAGAAGGATTGAGAGACTCCTACAAGCCATGAGAAATTAAATTCACTGGCTGAGACAGTAGTCTGAGTGGAAAAACTCAGGAATAGCTCTGGATGTAGGTCTAAGCAACATCACAGGAAAAAATTCTCTGAGAAGTTGTTAAAGACTTTTGTATGTTCTGCTGGAGCTGCAGTGTGTGTGAAAGATCCCTTATACATATGACAGATGTGTAACACTTTCAAAAAGACTCTGCAAATACAAGCAAGTCATCTAAATAAAGGAAAAATGTGAATAACTTGCAATGATGCAGTAGTCTGTTTACAGGAGACAGAAACTTTATGAATACTCTTGGAGAAGTGTATGTTCCAATGAGTAATACAGAGAATTGATAATATGATACAGACAACCTTATGAAACATCTAAAATCTGGATATATATGCATGTGATATGTATCCTTTAAATCTAAGGTCACCAGAAA
Source organism: Protopterus annectens (assembly GCF_019279795.1). Classification (NCBI taxonomy): domain Eukaryota; kingdom Metazoa; phylum Chordata; order Ceratodontiformes; family Protopteridae; genus Protopterus; species Protopterus annectens. The sequence continues at coordinate 991,248,502 of NC_056727.1, forward strand.
ACTCAAATGGGCAATAAGGGGTAACAAGTTGTGAAGAGATAACATTTTGAACTTGGGCACTATCACAAACAGGTTCAGAAAAGAATGATACAGTACTGATTTCCAAGAATCTTTCTTTAGCACAAGAAATATTCTTGAATAAAACCCTTCACCTAACTGAGGAGGAGGAGGAACCACTTCCATCACCTCCCTGAGACAGCAGATGTTGAATGACAGAAGTTGAAAGAGGACTTTGATCTGGCAGATGAAGGGAAATCCTGCAAAAAGGAGGGAGAAACTCCAACTGACATCTGTAACCTTGATGGATTACTTCTAAAACTTCTCTCTCTGAAACTATATATTGCCAAAGGAGAATCAGGCATTCAGACTTTCTGGAAGGAGTAAGGGTTTGTCAGGAGGGGAATCTTGTAGATAGCCATTCAGACTTGCTACATTGTCCTTTGTTCTGGGGACTCTTCCTTTCTTTTTGGAACATCACTACCATTGCTTTACCAGCAGCTTGGTGAGCTTTATTTTGCTTTTAAAAAATATTGTTGGGGTAAGCATTAAATCCACTGGCAAACTTGGAGAAGAAAGGCCGAAAAATCTGAGAGATTTCTGGAATCAGCTTACCTCTTCCACATGCTTTTTTAAGGACCGATGCAGCAGTTATCCCCAAAACTCACTTTTTCTATCCAAGGGAGAATTAAAAAAAAAAAAATGACTGACATCTTCTGAAAGGTTTTGAGAACTCAACTGGGCAAATTCCATCATGACAGCTCAGTGGCATCAATCCTGGAGTTGGCATCAGTAGAATTTCAAATGAGTAGCCACTTGAGAGAAAGAAGCAATAAGTTATACATAGACGTGTTTTTCCTCAGAAGAAGAAACAGATGCTATAATATTCCTCATGTTCTCAAAAGAGGCAAGCATACACAAACATATGAGCTTGATAGATGAGAATTGTAAAAATAGGTGTCACAGAAGAATACACTTTTTGCTCTGAACCAAATGCTTTCCTATCCATGTCAGAAGGAGGGTGATTGTTATTAGCCTGATGTTTAGCAGTAGCTTGGTTAACTAAAGCAATAGCTGCTAGGGGGTCAGATCTAGTATGAGTGTATAAAAAACTTATCTTGAGGAACTTGATATAAGCTACCTACTTTTTTGGAAGCAGCAAGTTGGCTGTCAGGTAAATTACAGGCTGTGGCAAAAATATTCTCCAATGCTAAAAAATCAGGATGAATGTGAGTAGGCTCTGCACAATCTGGTTGTGATAAATCATACTACTACTTTAGGGACAGTGGAATGTCATGTTCCCAAAGAAACAATTGATTCATTCTAGAAAATGTTTTAGAGAAAAAAGTTCTTCAAAGTGACTAGCAGAAGTCACACTCTCCTCAGAGTACGAGTCAGAAACTTGAGGAGACAAAACAGAATTTATCCCTTCACAATCATTTTGTGGTTCAAAAACTTAAACTTTTTGGACATCCAAGATAGCTGCACACTGATCACCAGCATAATTTCAGCTCCCCCATGAAATGAAAGCAAAAGGTGAAAAAAGGAGCAACACTGAAAAAAAAAATTTCTTTTTTGGTAAAATTCAGTTACTGGCTAGTAAATATATTGCCTGGATGTCAGCAAAGAAACTTAGAAAACGTGAAAGAAAATGTGAAGAGAAAACATCGCCTGGGAAGGATTTTGCAGTTGTTTGGCAAAATGCAGTTCAAAATTCAGTTCAAGAGATGTTTACCAGTAATTTAGAGGAAAAAATAAATCAAATATATGTAGAGGTGATTAAATGAATGAAACATTGAAAGGTTATATTAATTCAAACAAAAGGCTGGAAAAAAAAAGTTTTAACTAAACATTCAAATGAACTGATAAAACTGAAAAAATCGGAGGCTGATATAAAGAAAATGCTGGCTGAATATGATGTTTCTAAAGAAGACCTGTTTAAACAAATGACAGAGTTAAAAGACAAAGCGCACAGAGAAAACATGAGATTTTCTGATGTACCAGAGAAAGTGGAAGGAACAGACTACTAATTTTATGAAAGCACACATAAGCAACTACACTGGTGTTCCACAGCAGAAGTTTTAATGGAAAGGGCACATTTGAGTGTATGCCCCAAGCCTGGCTATGAGAAAGCAGCCAAGACCTATATTAGTAAAGATGCAATCATACCAGCAGAAAGAGCTGATCTTTTCAAAAGTGTGGCAGAAAGGCAAAGTATTAAAAATTGAAGATAGGGTGCTTGTAAAAAATGATTATTCACTGTACAGCAACCAGGGAATGTCAAGAGGCAGGTGTAAGATTCAAGCTGATGTATTCAGTTGCCTTCTGTCTTCCCATAAACCTCAGTCCTCCTCCAAAACATTCCTCTGCATATATTGTTCCCACGTTTCTCATTTTTCTATGTAATTTGTTCCTACCCTTTCCTGAAGATCCCACTTCCAGTTATTTTATTTCCGTTAATATACCCACTGCTTCAAGTATAGTTGGTTTAGACTTTGATTTCCATTTTCTAGCAATTCCTTTTGGCAGCCACCAGAATTAAACTCATCAAGGTCTTACTATGTCTAGGCAATTTCAATTCTGTATCACAGCTCAAAAAATAACATCCTTAATTACATCAATTTGCTCACCCAGTATTTTTGACAAAGTAGTCTACAGGGATTTTGTAAAATCTGCCAGCTCATTACACTCCCCTAAAATATATATTCCCAATTACCTCTTTCTTCCATATTACACCCTGAACATTTGCAGTCTGCAGGAGAAAAATTTATTTGGTGTCTGCTTGTGGTATAAAAATACCTACGCAAACACCTTCAAGCAAAGAACCTAAACATATTTAGGAGCCATATGTATATCCTCCCATTGTTTCTTTGTGAATTGCATATCCACTCTCTATTCCCAGTCCTATCTAACCCTCTCTGATTGATTTTTATACTTAGCATGCAACATTTTATATGCTCTACTGTTTATTCCCTTTTTAACAGCATCCTCTGTTCTAGATTCTACTAAAAATTCTACCAGTACTGGTCTTTCATTTAGAACCCCCTATTTCTTTCAATGTGCCTATATTCTGATATCAAGTCTTATTAGAGAAGGCAATCTCTAACCTGCAGTCCAAATAAATTCTTGGCATTTTCCCATATAATTATTTGCTCCCAATACCTTGGCTCCTTTGTCAGTTTTCTCTAATAAATTCAAGCCCCCTCTTGCTTGTTGTCTGTATCCCTTAATTGCACCCATCGCTATCAGTAGAATCTCCTTACTCCATTTCAGTGTTGGATTAGTTCTTAGAATACTTTCTGCTACTTTATGAACATAATATTTTGTATGATTATTGTTATTCTTCTTAGAGATCAGCATCCAAAATCCCAGTCTGTCCTTGTTTCTCGAGCTTCCCCAGTTTCATCATCATCCCTTTCCAATTTGAATTATAAGTTTCTGCTTGTGCTATAAGAACCTTAACTGTCTAGCTCTGAAATACCCCTTCAAATCGTGTAATCCCAATCTGCCTTGTTCTTTTGGAAGAATCACCTTCTCTCACTTGACATTTTCTGTCTTTGCCTCCCAAAAGAAATCCTTCATCTCATTAATTGCTATCCACAACATCTCCCCCGGTCGCTAAAAATATCCCTGACCTGTGTACAAGACTAAAGGGACAAAAAACATTTTAAATACTTGTATATTACTATCCATATCCATATAACAGAGCTTCCAATTTCTCAGTTTTTATATTATCTTTTGTTTATTCTCTTCCCAAATATCCTTAGCTGCCACATCGGAATCATTTTTAATCCATACTCCTAAATTAATTTTATCATGTCTCCATAAATATGGATTTTGCTGAACCAATTCATGTGTGGGTTCATAATTTACAGCAATTGCCTTTGTTTTAGCTTCATTAATTTTGTATCCACACAAGATTTGAAACTGTCTCAAAATGTTTAACACTGTAATGTCCTTCTCTGGTTTTATCAGATATAAAAAAAATGTCATCTACAAACTCTTACCTGATAACATCTTGAAAATCTTACTCAATGCATTCAAAGAAGTTAAAGCTACAGCAAACATTCCTCCCTCATGGGAATATTCTATCATCACTCCCATCTTAAAACCATATAAAGAGCCCAACCTTTGCAAATCATACAGGCCAATCTCTTTGCTTAACATTGACTACAGGATATTCATGTCTATTTTAGCAGACAGATTAAATAATATTCTTTCAATATTAATTCATGAAGACCAAACTGGGTTCATCATAAACAGAAAGGTACAAGACAATGTCCTTAATAGACTTAGCAAACAAAAAAATGAGCTTTCTATTTTAAGCCTTATATAGATGAAGCTTTTGATTCCCTATGTTGGCCATATCTGTTTAAAGCTCCACAAAAAATACAATTTCTCCCCAAACTTTATTGTATTAATTAAAAACTAAACAAAAAGTCCATAGCCTATGTAAAGATTGGATCTTATCTATCTAGCCCATTCAAAATACTAAGAAGTGCTAAACAGGGGTGCCCCCTCTCCCCATTACTCTTTGCCCTGGTTATTGAGCCTCTTGCAAATTATGTTAGAAATAATGACAACATTAAAGGATATAAAGTGCCAAATTATCCCCAAAGATATAACTGTTTTCTGATGACTTACTAATAACTTCTAATGATACTGAAAATTCAATAGATCACCTGTTACATAATCTAGACTTCTTTGTAAACATATCTGGTCTAAATTTCAATCACAATAAAACACAGGCACTTCTAGTGAATAAAAATGTTACTGTGAAACTTAGATACTAAAGACAAACTGGGAGGGCATGCATATTAAATATCTAGGTATCATTATTGAATCTAATTATAAAAAAATCACTCATCTAATTATCAACAACTTATAAACTCAATTACTAGTCTAATAGACAGTTGGAATAGACTCCTCTTCACATTTGGAGACAGACTAACTTTAATCAAAATGATACTGTTACTGAAAATCTTATTCATTGGTCAAGTTCTAATAATTCACCCACCTGTCAAAATTAAACAGAAAATTAATAACTTAACTTCCTTTGACATCCCCCCAAAAAACAAGAATTTCTCTTTTCTGGCACATCACAAGCTGTGATGGAGGTATAGGGTTTCCAAATATTGATTTTTATTTAACTAAGCATTTATTAATTTAGTGTCACTTTGGAATAATACTTCTTATACATCATATTGGAAATCAATACATGAAACCTTACTTCTCAATTGTAACAGGTCTTTGCTTGAACCATATACTCAAATACATACAAACATATTTATATGGATTTTAAAAATATATATTCAAAGTGAAAGGTCAAAACTTGTTCTCACACCTCTTATAAACCAAATATTGCTGCTGTTTAAAAAGCTTATGTTTTCTAATCAACTAATAATTTATTAATAATTATGGTTCTTACTGCTTACACATATGAATGTTTGATATCTTTTGATACTCAGAGAATGTTAGAATTTAAGAAGGGCGACCTATTATATTATATATATTATATATTATATTTAATATATTGGAATCGATTTCTCTCAGCTAATAAAATAAGTTCTGCAGACTATTTGATTAGCAATTGCAATTGGCTGGACATCCAAACTTGTAAGAGCATATAATAAGAGTAACTTAAAAATCTTGTATTTTATTTAAACAATTATTAATATTAATAATTATTAATATTAATAGCTCACCCAAGAATACTCCACACATATATCTGTTACTTATAAAATTCTCAGAAATGATTTTAGCAAAAAGTACAGTTGGCCTGAATTCCAAAGTCTTGGTCCGGCGTCAGTTGCTGTCGCTTCTTCCCTGACGTCAGTGCGCCAGGGGTATATATGATGCATCCGATGCCGTTTTCTTCAGTTTTTCTTGCCCCAGATGTCAGGTGCCCCCAGAAAGGTGGTCAGTAATTATTACCAGTCTAAGAAATTTAGCACAAACACAACATCCCTCCAGCTATAAGCAAATACATCAGAAAAGTATTGTAAAGATTTAGTTAGTTAGGTCAGAGGGGATGGAGGGAGGGTAACTTGGACTGCAGCAGGGTGAACACTCGAACATCTACATTTATGGTAGGTACAAAACTGTACTATGTTCATTGTGTTACCCTGCTGCAGTCATCACACTTGGGTAGAATCCCAAAGCTAAGGATGGGAGGAGGAGTCAAAGAGGGTTAGAGGAGGCTAGAAGGCCCTGCAGGACTGCAGTGGCGAAGCCAGCTCTAGTCTTAGAGTAAAGTGGTAAGTGATAGTGTTTGGTGAAGGTGTGTACTGAACTCCAAGTTGCAGCTTCCAAAATATCCTTGGTTGGCACCCCCCTGAGGAAAGCTGTAGATGTAGCTGCTGCCCTGGTAGAGTGGGGCCTTATGGTAGCAGGAACTGGTTTTCCATGAAGGGTATAGCAAAAATGAATGCAATGTCCTATCCATTTGGAAATGGTTTGTTTTGAGATAGCCTTCTCTGTGAAGCTGCAGCATAGGATACAAAGAGCTGGTCAGATTTTCTGAAAACCTTAGTTTTATCCAAGTAGTAATGAAGTTGCCTGTGAATGTCCAAGGAATGCAGGAGTCTTCTTTCCTCTGGATTTGGAAAGAAGGTGGGTAAGTGGATGGTTTGATTTAAAGCCACACTGGATACCACCTTAGGCATGAAGGAAGGATTAGTTCATAGAGGAACTCTGGCTTGATGGAAAATGAGGAAAGGTTCCACTGCCATTAGTGCCTGAAGCTCTGAGACTCTTCTGGCTGAAGTTATTGCTAGCAGCAGGGCAGTCTTCCATGATATAAACTTTAAATCAGCAGAGAAGGCTGGTTCAAAGGGAGGTAGCGTAAGTTTTTCCAGAACAAAGTTGAGGTCCCAGGTTGGTGTAGGTGCTCTCCTGGGGGGCCTAATGTTTTTTGCCCCTCTGAGGAACTGCCTTAGAACTGGATGTGAAAATAAGGGTGGTTCCGTGTTGTAGTGGGCTGAAATTGCTGAAGCGTGGATTTTAATTGATGAAAAAGAAAGTCCTTTGTGCAACATCTCAGTTAAATACTGTAGAATCTGAGTCATGTGAGGCTGAAGGGAATTTTGGCATTTAGCTTGGTTCCAGGCGCAAAACCTTTTCCATTTGTCCGAGTAGGCCTTCCTGGTGCTGGGCCTCCTAGCTTCCAAAATAACATCCATAACTGCTTGAGGAAGAGGAGCTGGCTGGATGCTTAGGTGATTTGCCATGCAGCCAAATTTAAGGTTTTGAGCTGGCTGTGTAGAATCTGATTTTCTTGCTGTATGAGCAAATGGGCAATTTGTGGTGAAATCCAAAGTGGGCCCTGGGCCATATTCCTTAATAGTGGGTACCAGTGCTGGCGTGGCCAGTCTGGGGCTATGAGTATCATTCATGGTCTCTCCTTTCTGACTTTCAGAAGCACCTTTGAGAGAAGGGGCAATGGAGGAAAGGCATATACTGTCAGTTTTTTTCCAACTGAATGAGAGTGCGTCCACTTTCCAAGCTTGATGAAGTGTCCTTGTATAAAATTTTGTTAGCTGATAGTTTTGGGGGCTGGCAAACAGGTCTATGTCTGGGTGGCCCCATTTTTGAGTTATCATTGCAAATACTTGTGGATCCAGTTTCCACTCGTGGGGATCCATGATGTTTCTGCTGAGGTTGTCTGCCAATGTGTTCTTTTTTCCTGGCAGGAGTTGAACTTGTAGCTGAACTTGGTAAGCCAGTGCTGTGTTCCACAAGGTCATTGCTTGCCTGTATAGAGGGTAGGAGTGTGTACCCCCTTGTTTGTTTATGTACCACATTACTGTGGTGTTGTCCATCCTTATTGTAAGCTGTCCTGGATGTAAGAGGTTCTTGAAGGCTGTCAGAGCATTCTGTACAGCTAGCATCTCTTTTTGATTGATGTGCAGATTCCTTTGATCTGCAGTCCATATGCCTTGAACACACTGTCCTGCCATGCGTGCCCCCCAGGCATAGTCCGATGCATCTGTTGTCATAGTTTGCCTGGCTGGGGGCAAGGTGAAAGGCTGACCCTTGTTGAGGTGACATGCCTGTGACCATCATAGAAACTCTTGTTGAAGGCAGGGAATGAGAGATATCATTGTGTCCAAGCTGTGGCTGTGTTGAGACCATACGCTTTTTAGGTACCACTGTAATTCCCTCATATGCAGCTTTGCAAATGGTATTAGTAGTATGCAAGATGCCATGAAGCCCAAGGCCTGCAGAATTTTTCTTGCAGGGTGTTGGGTCTTTGTTGCCATTGTTTTGAAATATTGAGTCAGTTGTAGTTTTTTGTCTGGCATCAGATAAGCCTTCTGGGCCATTGTATTCAAGCTGGCACCCAGGAATGTCATATTTTGTGAGGGTACTGGTTTTGATTTCTTTTCATTTACTGTGTACCCTAGGCAACTTAGAAGATGTTTTACAAAAGCCAGATGTTATAAGAGGATGTCCTTGCTTTCTGCTTGGATGAGGCAGTCGTCCAGGTATGGGTATATTTGAATTCCTCTTTGTTTGCAGTATGCAATTACTGGTACCGGGTATTTTGTGAAAACCCTGGGTGCAGTGGATAAGCCAAAGGGCAGTGCAGAGAATTGGTAATGGGTTGAACCTGCAATGAAACAGAGGTATCTTCTGCAATTTTGTCTGATAGGGACATGCAGGTATGCCTCCTTGAGGTCCAACGTTACTAGCCATGCTTTCTTGCCCAACATGAGAAAAAGCTGCTGTAGTGTTAGCATCTTGAATTTGGGTACTTGTAAGAAGGTGTTTAGAATTGAAAGGTCCAGAATTAGTCTCCAGGCATTGTCCTTTCTGGGGACTAGAAAGAGTCTTGAGTAAAATCCTTGGCCTTGCTCCCGTGTAGGTACCAGTTGAATGGCTCTCATGTCCATGAGAGCTGTAATTTGTTTTTGTGCCTCTGCCCATTGATTTTGTGGCAGGTTTGGCATTCCTCTTTTCGTTGGAAAGGTGTGGAAATGGAATGAGTATCCTTGTGAAATTATGTGTAGGACCCATTTGTCCTTTGTGACGATGTGCCAGTTGTCTGAAAAAAGTGCTAATTTTCCTCCCAAGGGAGCTGCCAAGAGAGTCTTGCTTGGCCATATGAGGTTTAAGTCATTGAGTTTGCCTTCTAGTAGTTTGGGGCCTGTCTTCTCCTCCCTTCTGTGTTGCAGTGCCCCATTGTTGAGGTTTGTAGTGGGTTTGTGGTTGTCCTCTGCCTCTTGGGCGTCTGTATTTTCCCCTCTGTGGTCTGTCAGTAGCTGGAAAGGACCAATTTTTTGTTGGCCAATTTCTGCTGAAGCGAGGGGGCTGAACCTGTAGAAAATCTTTGACCTTCTGCATAGATTTTGCCTTATCCTCCATTTTCTTTAAGCCTTCTTCTGCTTTAACTCCAAATAGGACATCCTGCTGTAAGGGAGCATCTAGAAGCTTTGCTTTAACATGATCAGGCAGAGTTTGTTCCTTTAACCAAGCATGCCTACGTATAACAGACCCAGTAACAGCTGCTCTACAGGAAGCCTCCAAAGAATCAAATCCACATTGTAAAGTATGTTTACCCACCTGTTCAGCTGCATGCAACAGATCCTGCATTTCTTTCAATTCAGACTGTTCAGAGAGTGTGCTCATTTTTTCATCTTTTTTGAGACATTAGAAATTGCTGGTATTTTAGCATGTGAAATTGACAATTTAGTGCTCTCATAGCTAGAATGGCTGAGGTGTAAACCTTTTTCCCCCACCTGTCTAGTGCTCTGGAGTCCCTTTCAGAGGGTACAGGATTTTTCGCCATAGAAGCCTTAGCCCCTTTGGGACCCTGGGAGATAGTCTCTGGATTAGCAACAGGGCTTTTATAAAGGAATTTGTGGGAGCCAGGCACTCTATAATATCTGTCTGGTTTGGCTGGAGCAGGAGGCAGAGAATCTGGATTTAAACTAGATTCTAAGTAAACATCATCCACAATGTCTAAAACTGGGGGGATAGCAAGAGGTCTGTGCTGGGGGAGTAAAAGAAATTCTCTGAGCCTTTTCTTTGAGTCAAAGTAGTCCTGACCTTCCCAGTGAAAATGTTCCCTCATAGTGTGTAAAGTTTCCCCAAAGGCGTAGTCTTCAGGGGGAGAAGCTGAGGGAATGGAATCCTCAGCATCAGAATCGTCATAAGGGGGAAAGGAGTAATCTTGGTCCTCAGAGGAGCCTGAGGAAATAGACACGATCAGAGGAGGCATAATCTTCCTCTTGTCTAGGCCTTTTGTAGGGGGGGGGGTTGGGAACCCCTGATTAAAGAGATCAAATCTTCAGCCATTTTAAGCATCTGTTTCTTAGGCATGGGGCCTTGAACTGGAGACTGAAGTGCAGTCTTTTTTGGTTTAATTGGAGTCTTAAGCTTAGGATACGTTTTTATAGTGAGCGTCATTGGTCTGAAGACACTTTCAGAAACCGAAGGTGTTTCTGCAGCACCGACATCTCTTTCTGCAATGTCGTCGGTAGGGGCTAAAGAAAATGGCTGTGTCGGCCTAGCACTCTCCACCAAAGGCTCCAAAGCGGTCTCGGGTTCCAATTCTGCGGTAGCCAGGGGCTGCATAGGAGCCTCACTGAAAACCGGTGAATCGGAGACCGGCCCAGCCGAGGCCTCGGAGTCTGGCTTGGGTCTAGTCTGCCTGTCCTTATCCTTGCGTTTTTTGTGCACGCCGGTAGTTGGTTGCTCCGACGGCATTGTGTAATTAAATTTTCTACCGAAGTAGTGTCGTGCGAAATCAAAGTATCTTTTTATAGTACGCTTATTGAACCTAGCACAAAAGCGACAACCAGTGACATCATGGTCTGGGCCTAGGCAAGGTATACATTAAGAATGAAAATCCTTATGAGGTATTTGCTTCCCACAAGAAATACAATTGTTAACGTTTTCTGACATCGGTCTGAGGCAAGAAAAGTTTCCCCAATGGGGTACTTAGCTTTATTGAAAGAATTTGGATCTGAAATTCGACTTCGAAAATCTCAGGAGTCGGCCGACCGGCACTTGCGAACTGCTTCTGCTTCAGGCACCGTTCTGCAAGAAAGACTGAAGAAAATGGCATCGGATGCATCATATATACCCCTGGCGCACTGACGTCAGGAAAGAAGCGACAGCAACCGACGCCGGACCAAGACTTTGGAATTCAGGCCAACTGCGGGACCGCCTGACGACAAGATAACCCAAGTGTGATGACTGCAGCAGGGTAACACGATGAACATCAGATATTTCATTTTGGAATTATTCAAGTGAAGTTCATAGATAAGTATTCACAGATAAAGATTCATAGGTTGGTACTAGGCTATCAGCCCTAGGGCCTATACAAGCCTAGCCATAACAATTCCCTGGCTATTTCTTCCCACATTATTTACTTTCCTGGACCCCTGTCTAGCAGGGCGACTGACGTGATCCCTAGGGTGAATTTCCTTTCTCCCATCCAATCGTCAAGGTTCCTCTTGAAGAGGTCCAAAGAGGCACTCTGCTTGACATGTATGGGCAATCTTTTCCAGAGTCTAGGGAGTCTCTGGGTCAGGAACCTATCCCTCTAGCATGTTTTGTTTATTGTGATGACAAGGTTTAGATCCCTGGAGCGTGTAGCTCTGAGGGATTGGGATTTCTTTAAGTGTAGCATGTCCAACAGCTCTGGGTTTGACATGGCCTTGTATGTTAAGCAGAGATCGCCTCTGAGTAGACGATATGCGACAGAGTATAGCTGGAGTTTTTTAAGGCGGTCAGCGTAGGGCATCTGCTTTAGGCCTGTGATTCTTTTAGTGAGGTATTTCTGAGGCCTTTCCAGTTGTTGCAGATGTCTTGAGAGGTACATACCAAAATGGGGTGTTGTATTCTATAATGGGTCTAATGAGGGATGAGTACAGTGGGACAATGACCTCCTTTTTTCTGGATGAAAAGCCCTTCGTGATGAGGTGTGCCACATAGAAGGATTTCCTGACTGTTGTGGCGATGTGGTTATCGAAGATGAGACCACTGTCCACCTGTGTCCCTAAGTCTCTTATCACACTTTCTGTGTTTAGTGTACTGCCACCTATATGGTAATTCATGGATACATGTTTTTTCCCAAAGGGATAACAATACATTTCTTGGCATTGAGCTTGAGCCCATGGCTCTGGCACCAAGCATCTGTTTCTGTAAGGCCCTTTTGTAGAGTATCCACATCATTTGGGGATTCAATAATGGCTCCTAGTTTGCAGTCATCTGCAAACTTTGTCAGCCAGAGTCCCTTAGTGTTGACCTGTACTTCAGAGAAGTAGATGCCAAACAAGAGCGGCCCCAGGACTGAACCCTGAGGTACTCCACTTGTCACTTGTCTGGAGCTGGATTTGGAGTCGGCTACTTTTACAGTGTGGGTTCTATCAGTAAGCCATTTAGCAACCCATTGGGTGACATAGGGATTAATGCCCAACTTAGTAAGTTTATCTATGATTCCAGAGTGGGGGATGGTGTCAAAGGCCTTGGCAAGGTCTATATAGGCTGTGTGGACCACCTTACCCTTGTCCATGGCTCTGGAGACTGATTCAAAGAAGTCAATCAGGTTCAGGAGACAAGATCGGCCCTTCACAAACCCAAACTGGGTGGGGTCCAGTGTTTGAAGGTTGCCAATGTCTTTGTTTATAAGTTCCATGATAATACGCTCCATGGCCTTGCAGATAAGGCTTGTCAGACTGATGGGATGGTAGTTTCCGGGATCCAAGGTGGATCCCCCCTTGTGGATTGGGATAACTGTAGCTCTGCGCCACTCAGTGGGTACGAAACCTGATGTGAGGCTATGATTAAACATGACACTTAGGTGAGGTGCCAGTTCATATTGTAGTTCATGTAGTACACAGCCCGGGATGTCATCTGGTCTCATGGATGCTGTATTCTTGGTTTTAGAGAGTGCGTTTTGTACCTGTGTGGCCGTTATTACTGGAATTTGGCAATCTTCCGGTATTGAGATGGGCCATTTAGGGGTTGAGAGGGGGGTGAAGTTGGCACTGAATCGATCTGCCAGGATATTGGCAATATCCTTTGGATCAGTATATTTAATGCCATTCTGTTTTAGCTCAGAGCAGATCTGAGCATTGCCATTTAGATTCTTGACATAGTTATAGAATGCTTTGTGGTTGTCTTTGGAATCTTTGGCAATTTTATTTTCGTAACTAGCTTTGGAGGATTTTATGAGGCATCTCAGTTTCTTACTGAGGCTAGTAAGGGAGTTTTTTGCATCCTGGGATTTTCCTCTTTTCTGCAAAAGTTTCTTCCTTTTGTTGTAAAGTTTGTTTATGGCAGGGGACCACCAGATTGGCTTCCTTTTTGGATGAGAGCATTTTGGTTCTATTTGGGATGGCACGATTCATGCATGAGTGGATGTGCTCGTACAGTGCCTTAGTGTAGGATTCAGCAGTTGAACTTTCAGTTCTCGTCTGCATCGGTGTCATGAAGTTTGTCACTTCTGACTTGAGTAGCATGAAGTTGGCTTTGGAGAAGTTTTTTATGGTGGTTTCTTTACTGGGGGGTGGGGATGGGATGTGGATGTTATGGGTGATTAGCTTATGGTCAGACCTGACTAACGAGGTGGTGACCATAGGTATGGAGCATTGATTTCCCATGTTGGTAATGACCAGGTCTAGGATATTGGAGCCCCTGGTGGGACTATGGATTAGTTGATCCAGGGCGTTGGAATTTATGAATTCCAAGAACCGTTCTTGTAAAGGTGTTGGGACATGAGTAGTTTTCCCAGTTAATGGCAGGGTAGTTAAAATCACCCAGTATTAGGGTATTTGGTTCTATCTTAATATTTTCCAGTATGTTTAGAAAGGTGTAGTGAGACTCTTGGGGTATGGTGGGGGATCTGTAGCAAGCTACAGTTTGGATTGCAGTCTTATACCTAGTGTTAGTTGCACTTGGAGAATTTCAGACACATTGTCTTGGCCAACTAGCCTGGTGGTGTGAATATCCTTGGTGAATATTGACACTCCTCCACCTTTAGTGTTTCGGTCCTGGTTTGATGGCCGAAAAGTATGGTAAGAGTTGTAGCCTGGTATTGCAGGGGGTGCTCTCTGGAGCCTTGAACCAGGTCTCAGTTACTGCACAGATATCGATGTTCTCCATTTTTAGGAGTGCCTTGAGAGAGTGCATTTTGAGGTTTAGACTTCTAGCATTGAGTAGCATTACCTTCAGATTTTGCATGCTTGTACCTGTTTCAGTGGTGGTTTTGTCCTTTGAAGTTTGCCTTTGGTTTACAGTCTGTGAAGGAATCCACATCTTCCCTGTTCTGGCATGTATACACATGGAAATTTTTATATAGATGTTTTTTCACTTCACATAGACTAGCAGTAATGTACAAGAAAGATGAAATGAAATGCTGGAGATGTGGATACCATGATGCTGACTGGATACATATGGTTGTTAATTGCAAAATAATTTACCCATTTTGGTTAGACTTTAAATATCTTAGTAAAGCTCTATGTGAATGACAACTGTAAATTTCTGACTCCCTTATCATTTTCAATGTTCCTGAAGTCATTCCTAAAAAAACAAACATTTTTGCTATGGTCTATCCTCTGTATAGCAAGAAAAATTGTTACTAAAATTTGGAAATCTAATTACTCCTGTCTTTAAAGTTGAGTTTTAAAATCTTGTGAAATACATTTGTAAGAATGAGATTGCTACTGACACAATCCATTATTTAATTGCTTGGACAAAATAGTTAGAGAAATATTAAGTGTTCTCCTATGTATACTGTTTTTTTTTTTAGTTATGGACATTGTATATAGTTTGTTTTTTCTTGTTACTATGCTGTTAAGTTGGGTTATAAAATGAATAATTACTATGCTAAGTTATTGTGTTATAACAAGAATAAAAAACATTTTGGAAAAAATGTCATCTGCAAATAGAGTTTTTTCTTGAATAGCATACCAACTATATATTTGAATTTCTGGGTCTTATTTTCTTTGCCAATGTTCCAAATATAATGGAAACAATAAAGGAGAAAGAGGATACCCCTGTCTGGTTCCTCTGGTCAAGCAGAAATTATCAGAGAGGACCCCACTCACTTTAATTTTCTCCTCCAATCCGTCATATATCCTAATTAACCTTATAATTTTATCAGGGTATGCAAATACGTCCACTGCCCTACTCATAAAGTCCCAGCTTACTCTATCAAATGCTGTCTTTGCATCAAGATCACTAATAACAGTGGTATTTTCTTACATTCTGCTTCCCTCTGGATCATCAGTGTCCTGTTAATGTTGTCAAATGTTTGCCTCGCCTCCACAAAACCACTTCAATACATAGCCATCAATTTTGGCATCACTTTTTCCATTCTTTTAGCTGCTACAGACATGAACACTTTATAATTATGGTTTATTATTGAAATGGGCCTAAATTAAGCTGGACCTGATGGATCTTTACCCTCTTTAGGTATTACAGCTACCACGACATTCTTCCAGGATGTTGGTATTTCTCCTCCTCTTAAAATACTGTTAAACAAAACCTTCCCGAAGTTTTCCCCCCACTTCCAAACTTCCACAGGAATACCATCTGTCCCTGGGGGACTATTCTGTAGATTAGTTATACATCACCATTTTTATCTCATCTCTTCTTATGGTGTTAGTAATTGTGCCTCTAACCTTGGCATATTTAATTTACCCATAAACATGTCCATTTGTACCTTTTCTTGATTTCTGTATTTCTCTGCTTTATACAGACTTTCATAGAATTTCCGAAATATTTCTAATACCTCTACAGGATCTCGTTACCTTCCTTGTTATAGGCTCCCTAAGCTTGGTGACGGCCTTTTCTACTTCTTGTTGCCTGAATTGTTGTGCTAAACATGTTTGGGCTCTAGAGTTATGAATATTAGAGGTAATCCCTTATTTTCTGTTTAGCATCCTCTCTAATACATCCCGAATAATTTCCACTACCATTCTTTAAATTCCTCTCTTTTCAACAGAAAGGTGGGGAAAGTGCCAGTGTCTCATTTTTATTTCACTGCCCTGTGTTTTTATTAATTCTTGGCACAAGATCTGAAATAGTTATTTGGTGCATATCAAGACCTTCAATTAAATGCACGTTTCTGTGAAATGTAAATTCTGTCTAACCTAGCCCAGTTTTTGTATCTTGGGGAATATGCAAATTCACTCCAAACTCCTAGTATTGAATTTACATCTTCCATGCCAAATATTTTAATAAACTACTTCAAAAATCTACCCTCCATTGTTATACTTTTCCTTCTGGGCCCACAGACACATCTTCACTGCTGCAAATCAAATTTTGGTCCCCATCTGTAATACTCCTTGATGAAAGCTGATTTCTCCCAGAATTTTCTTGAGGTCCTTCATACCAATTTTAGGTGGAATATAAATACATGCCAATGTAATCCTCCTCCCTTGCCAGTAGCCATCTTAGTACTACAAAATCTATCATTATATTTTTTATTCAATTCTATCCCTATTGGAGCTCTTTTTGCAATTGAAGCACTCCTCTGTTCCTTTGTCCCAGGTATTCCACTGAATAAGCATCCTGAAAACCCTTCTTTATCAAATTCACATGCTCATCTTTTTCAAAGTGTAACTTCTGTAGCATATCTATCTGCGCACTCTACTTTTTGTAGTTATCTGTTAGACCATTGACATTTAAAGACAGTACAGAAAGCATTATTGTATTAAAAAGTTATTATTCTCATTTTTTATGTATAACAGCTTTTTTATTAAATACCCAATTCCAACTTTTGTGTTGCATGCATACACTGTTTGGCAGGTTAAACTTTTATACAGTTTTTTCTTGTCATATCCACTTGAGCCTATGTTACATCTTATAAAACTTTTTTTGTTTTATTGAAAGCCCTAAAAACACACTCCAATATCCCCCTAAAACCTATTAACTTAATACTAACGCACACAACTATGTGTATCTTCAAATATTGACATTTACCCTTCTAATAGAAACAAATGCCCCAAACTGACAGTCACATTCACAGACTAGAGTTAACCTGAAAGAAAAGCTATCCATGCTAAGATGCACGGTGCAGCCTGTGCTTCTAAGTGCTGTCTGGTTCTGTCTTATAATTATACCTCTCATCTGGAAAAACACCTGAATGCATTCAGAAAAGCATTTCCTGGCCAATTTCTCTATCAGATTATGGCCAATTTCTCTTTATCAGACTGTCCCCTTTGAGAAGTGGACCAGATACCGAATTGTTACTAACCATACATTTTTGTTTTTGCTAGAAAAATGCCTTATAATACTCAATATCCTTTCTCACTTCTTTGCTTTCTCTTAAAGCTTGTTATTAGATCAAGATAAAAGTCTTAATCCAGTCATTCCCCATGCAAGAAAGAGAAAAAGCAAATTATTTTTTTCCTTTGTCATGCTGTTTTACCCAAACATTACAGTGCCTACATTTCTTAAAACTGAACGAAGGAGAAACACAGAAAGGAAAACAGGAGCACCTATGTGCAATAGTATTCACATTACACTTAAACCAAGAAAACCTTACTTTATAGAATGCAAAACAAATCACTCACTATAAAAATAGTACTAGTAAGAAAAAAAATTGCTTTACTTACAGTTAACTTTCTCCCTCCTGTTACCCTCCCCTGAGTATTTTTCTGAACATTAATGATGAACTAGGGCATGTTCAATATTTCCATATTTTCTTGCTCTAGATTTCACAAATTATTGCTTTGTAATCCCACATTTGTCAGTTTTCAGGTTACTGGTTTTATTTCTGCTCATCTCCGTCTCCCAAATCAGGTCTCTGCTTCATTTCCAACGTATTCTCGATTCTTTTAGTCAACTCTCGTGGTCCCCTTCCTTTTCTTCAGCATTTTCCATTGAAACATTGGAAAAGGTTTCACTGGTACAGTCTTTGTGGTCTTTATTACCAGAAGCAGCAGAATCTCCATGTTTCACAGGTCACTTTTTGTTGTGCAGACATTTGTATTTCTTCCCTTGCAAGTACTTTATCAAAAAAAATATTTTGTCCCTTCAGAGAAGAATATTTTGAAAATAGATGGGTACAGCAGTTTGAATCTCATGCCTGCTTTTCGACATTCCCTGAATTGTGGAGTAAATTTACCTATCTTCTGCCTGGTGTACAGTGAGTAATCAATCCTGATAAACACTGCTGTCTCCCACTTTTAGTACTTTGTCCTCCTACCACAGTGTTTTCAGAATAAACTCCTGCTGGTAGGATAGGTCTAGGTTACTTTCTCTTAGCCAGGTTTGGAGCACACACAATGTGCCCTTTCAATTAACTCCTGCTGTGGAATACCTGTCTACTTCTTTATTTGTGCTTTCATAAAGGTAATACAGTCTGTTCCTTCCAGGTACTCTGGTACAGCAGAAAATTTCAGGTTTTCCTTATGTACTGTGTCTTGTACTTCTATTATTTTGAAACATCTCTTCTTGAACAGTCTCATATTCAGCAAAACTTTTCTTCATTTTTGACCTTTGTTTTTTGCGGTTTTATCACCTCGTCTGATATCTGTTTAAAGCTTCCATTTTTCCAGCCTTTTGTTGTTTGAGTTAATATGCTCCATCACAGTTTTATTTTAACCAGGTCTGTGTGCAGCTGTCTTTTGCTTTCCTCTAGGTTACTGGAAGTCATATCTGGAACTTGCACTGCTTTTTGCTGAACAGCTGCAGTTCCTAGTAAGTGTTTTTCCTCACCTGTTGCAGCTGATTTTTCTACAGGTCCTCTGTATTTGTTTTTTCCTGGCATTCAGGCAGTGCATCTTTACTAACCAGTTACTGAAATTTACCCAGAAACACAAAAGTCCACTGGCCTTCTCTTCTGAGTTTTTGTTTTCACACTGGCAGAGCTAGAATTAAGTTGTTACTCAATGTGCAGCCATCTTGTAAGTTGGGAGCCTAATGTTCTTAGCTGAAAGACCAGCATTACCTTTC
Organism: Protopterus annectens; assembly: GCF_019279795.1. Classification (NCBI taxonomy): domain Eukaryota; kingdom Metazoa; phylum Chordata; order Ceratodontiformes; family Protopteridae; genus Protopterus; species Protopterus annectens. The sequence continues at coordinate 991,267,414 of NC_056727.1, forward strand.
TCAGGGAAAGGGGACTGCTTAGAATGTCTTGCATAAACAAGGGGAAGGTATGTAAATTCCAGATCCCACAAATTATTATTAAAATGGCCCTACCCCAAAGCTGCCTGAAGAATAACCAAAACCCAAATCCTTAAAATTGATTGACAAATAAAAAGCATTTGTATGCACAGATTTAGTAAAATGGTGCAGGATACCTCTTCCACTCATGGAAAAAAAAAATGCTTACTTTGTTGTACATATGCAAAGCAGAAAGCTACCTAGTAGCTTTTATCACTTTTGATAGTCTCTCACCAGGAGGTCCAGAAGAAGCTGACTTTGGTCCCATGGGGGCTTCCTTTGCTTGAAACATAAAGGTTTCCTTTACTGCAACTTCTAAGATGGTTGCACAATGAGTAGCAGCTTGATTTAAGCTCTTCCAGTTTGAAAACAGAAACAGAAACAGAAAAGAAAGCCAGTGAATTTGTCTTTTTTGGGTAAATTTCAGTTATTGGCTAGTAACTGCACTGCCTGGATGCCAGCAAAGAAGAAATTTAGAGAACCTTAAAGAAAATCAAGCACAGAAGATGAGAAAACACTGGCTAGGAAGAATCCTAAAGCTGAACAACATGCAGTTGAAGCTTCAGCTCTGGTGCAAGATGTGACTTCAGTAATCTAGATTAAAATGTCAAATGTATATGCTCAGACCAGATTAAAATAAAACACTGAAGGAGTATATTAACTCAAATAACAAAAGGCTTGAATAATGGAAGATGCTTTAAACAGATATTCAGATAAGGGCAAAAATCAGATGTCAAAAAGAAGAAAAGGCTGGCTGAGTATGAGACTGCTCAAGAAGAAAGGTTTCAAAAAATGGTAGAATTAGAAACTAAAACAAATAGGGAAACTCTGAGATTTTTTTTGCTGTTCCTGAGAAACTAGAAGACACAAGACTATTAATTTTATGAAGGCACATATAAGCAGCTGGACTGTTTTTTCATAGCAGGAGTTAACTGGAAGGGCACACACAGGGATGCTCCAAACCTGACCGCCTTAAAAAAACTCCAGCTATACTCTGTCACATATCATCTACTCAGAGGCGATCTCTGCTTAACATACAAAGCCATGTCAAACCCAGAGCTGTTGGACATGCTACATTTAAAGAAATCCCAATCCCTCAGAGCCACATGCTCCAGGGATCTAAACGTTGTCATCACAATAAACAAAACATGCTGGAGGGATAGGTTCCTGACCCAGAGACTCCCCAGACTCTGGAATAGATTGCCCATACATGTCAAGCAGAGTGCCTCTTTGGCCCTCTTCAAAAGGAACCTTGATGATTGGATGGTAGAAAGGAAATTCACCCCAGGGATCACGTCAGTCACCCTGCTAGGCAGGGGTCCAGGGAAGTAAATAGTGTGGGAAGAAATAGCCAGGGAATTGTTATGGCTAGGCTTGTATAGGCCCCAGGGATGATACCTCTAATAGCAAATATGCAATCCTACAAATAAAGCCTGGATTCTGACAAAACTGTGGCAGAAGAACAAAGTACTAAAAGTTGGAGAGCATAGACTTTGGAAGTGAGTACTCAGTGTACACCAAGCAGATGATTAACTTTATTTTAGTAATCAGGGAATGGTGGGGAAACAGGTGTGACCTTCAATTTGCTGTACCCAGTTATCTTCAGAATATTTTTTTCCTTGAGGGTCAAATTAATTTTTGATGCTGAACATTCTGAGAAGGACATACAAATGTTTGTCCAACAAACAGTGAGCTATCAAACAAAAGGGGATTCTGCTTCTTATCCTTCTGGTAATAAAGTTCACAGAGAAACTATGCCAGTGAAACATTTTCCAATGTTCCAAAAGAAAATGCTTGAGACACATGAAAAAGCAAACAAGTTAGCTAGAAGAACCAGGAGTACTTTAAAAATAAACCAGAGACTGTAGTTGGGATATGGGGATCAAAAGAAAGAAAAACAGCAACTTGGAAATAAATGGATTACAAACAACCAATCACATTTGTGAAATATGGTGGAACAAAAAAACTTGGAAATATTGGACTTTTTTTTTTTTTTGTTAAAAATTGTAGGGGATTCTAAAGCATATGCCCCAGTACATCATTAGTGTTTGGAAGAATATTAAGAAGGCAAAGGAAAGAGGTGACTGCAAGTACATTTTTTTTTATTCTTAACAGTTATTTATATAAAACAACATTTACTGCATGTTGCACAGTAAAGCCTTTTCAGTTGTGTGTGTAATAGGGACACTAAAGTATACAGGTACCCTTTTTTCTTTCTTGTTTAGTTTTAAGATATGCAGGTACTGCAATGTAAAGAGGAGAAAGCCTGGACAAGAGAGCATGGGTAAAACTGATATGCATTTTCTTACTTTTGTATAGGGGAATGATTAGATTAAGGCCCTTGGCTTGATCTAACAAGCTCTAAGCAGTAAATACAAGAGCATTGACTATAATGAAAAGCTTTCCTTTAGCAAATAAATGTTCACAGTGCAACATGAAAAGGTTGTAGCTGAAGACAACTGTGTATCTGGTTCTTATGTTTCTATGGAGACAATTTGATAAGGGCAGTGAAAACAGAATATATATATTTTTTTCCAATGGCTAAAGATAATTTTTCTGAAAGCATTCAATTTGTTTTCTACAACTGGGAGCAGAATAAAAATAAGACAAAAACAGCACTTACTGTAAGTAGAAGCACATGCTTTACCATGTGTCTTAAAATGGATAAGCTTCATTACAGGACAGTTCAAGCCTGTGAGTGTGGCTGTCAGTCTGGGACTGTTGTTCACATAGCTGTGTGTTTGCATTTAGTTAATAGGTTTTTAGTGGTTTTTTTTGACGGTTTTCATTAAAACAAAAAGTATTGTAAGATGTGATAGGTTCAAGTAGATATAACAAGAAACAACTGAATAACAGATTAACCTGCCAAACATTAAGGTATGCAAGTAACAAAAGCTTAAGGACATTTAGAAAAAAAGCTGTTACACAACAGTAGGAATAGTAACATCATAATGGCAAAACTTCACATATTTTCTTGAATGTGAATGGTCTCACAGCTATATACAAAAAAAAAAGTAGTGAACTATAAAAATGATACGCCCACAACAGCCTTGTAACACCAAAAGGGTGTTCGTACATAACGGTCTATCAACATTGTACATGGATTGTCCTAGTTTTGGTAGCACTGGAAAGTATGGCTATTGAGAGTTCATCTTAAAGACTCAGTATTTGGGTTATCGCTCTGATGTGTTTTCTTTTGATGTACAACTGGAAGTTAAAATGGTGTACTGACAGATGGTTATTAGGCAAGTGTCCACATCCATTGATATTTTTTGCATACTTTGGAAACCTTGTTTGCTCAAGCTGTTCAAAGCTACAGAAACTGGCCTACTGCCCTGCTGTGATATTGGAAAAAGATAAGTGTTTATTTTCAATTGACTTCTGCTTTAATACAGATCTCTGTAATCTGTGAAACTATTTTTTAGTTATTTTGTTGTGTGATAGAGCTGAATATCTGTTACTATTGTGACCCTTTCAGCTTGCAGTGAAATCTTTTATCTAGAGAGACCTAGCTGTTTTCTTTGTGGCAAGAAGTAAATCAAACTGATTTAATCTAGCTAAGGGCATTCCTGCAAAACTATTTTTTTAATTGGGCTGGTTTCTGTTTCTCTGCCTTTAATAGCCAGTGTTTTAAATCAGATATACTTGTTTGCTCAAGCTGTTCAACGCTGCAGAAACACTGGCCTACTGCTCTGCTGTGATATTAGAAAAAGATAAGTGTTTATTTTCAATTGTCTTCTGCACTTCTGTTTTAATACATATCTCTGTAATCTGTACAACTTTTTTACCACCTAGTTATTGTGGTGGTCTTAAGTCTTGTTGGCTTTGAGTTGCCCACCTCTGGTATAAAGTTGATACTGGACACCCCCCAGTCACATTACATCAGCTTATTCTACTGTTTATAGTGAGAACTTAGCAAAGTCCCACCCGTTTAGCTTCTGAACCTTGAATTATCTTCTGTCTCTTCACTTTCTGCTACATAAAAGAAAAAAACTGTACCTCTTTCTACTTCATTTTGCCGTTTGCCATATTTATTACTGCTTGTTGATAGCCCCACTAAATTGATGACAGTATTCTACTGAATCGCTGCTTTATTAGTGCTGTCTGATACTTTTGTGATTTGTGAGCTATTGTTTCAAAGCAATCTAGTGATTAACTATATTTCATTTCTATTTACTGCAATTCATTACTGTTTAACTGTATTTTACTGCTGTTTAACTATTTTTTTCATACTGCAAGTGCTATTCTTTTGACTATAAGTGATTAATCTGTGCTTCATTGTGAGTTTTGTCTTACTGAGTATTTAACCTTAAAATTGAGTAGCATTGTCTAAATACAGGTCTGCAGCATTCAGAGCTTCAGCTGCATGGTTTTAAACTCTTTTTGAGGTATTCCCACTACAAGGCAACTGTTTTTTTTCTGAAAAAAAAAATTCTAAGCTTGTTTTTCAACTTTCCTGTTACTAGAGTAGTCCAGATACAGATTTGCTTTATCCAGGACTGTTTTGTAAGTTTTTGAGCTCCCCAGACCTTTCTGTGTAAGAGGGAAGCCTTCTGGCTTATCAGTGGGAGTGGTAAGCACTAGGTAGCATATCTACCACAAGAGGGAGTGGCTTCTGGCTCTGAAATTGTAATTTATTGGCCGTTTGGGCAGTTTTTTCTATCCTTTTCAACTTTCTCTTCTCTCTCTTGCACTTTAATTAGCTTGTTTGCCTAGCACTTTATCAGGCTTTTTGTAGCAATTATTGTAGCACACAAGTGCTATCAGCACTAGATGTCCTATAAGGAAACGGCTCTACTACTTAGTAATGATGACCATCCCCCCTGGCATGTCTAAAAGTCAGTTTCCTGTGCTTTCTCCTATTAACCTGGTGAACTTGGGCATTCCGAGGCAGTGTACCAACCCTCTCCTCTCATCTCCCAACACTCAAACTTGTGAGAGATGCGCTTATATCTCCAAATTGGAAGCCACGCACTCTCCAGCCAAGAACAGGATAGCTGGGTCAAGAGGAGAAGGTCAACACCTACACCACACCACATGGAACACACAGCCCTCCAGAACACCCATCACAGCCCTCACATAAAAACACAAACCACACACCCACCTTCGCAGAGGTTCTCAACAGAAATCTACCAAAACAGCAGACCTCTCCAAGGCAGAAATGCACATGACCACCACAACACAAGACACACACAGCTCACCTACACAGTGTGCCCCTCAACCTAAGCCCCTAAGGCAAAAACAGCTTGCCCAGTACAATAATCATAGGTGACAATAGTGAGGCACACTAGGTTGAATAAGGAGAGGGTAACAGTCAGCTATCAGGTGCCAGAATCTGACACAACACACGCACTAAAGTCACTCCACAAGTAAAAGTATGACTCTGTCATTGTCCATGTAGGTGTGAATGACCTGAGAGACATCTCCCTGGACTACATGAAGAGAGACATGGTGTAGCTCTCAGATTATGTGTCCCAGGCAGGTATGATCCTAGCCCTGAACAGCATCCTACAATCACCCAGAATGATACCACAGTACAAACAGAAAATGATTGACTCCAATTGGCTAAGTTTCTGGTGTTATTCTAAGGGGATCCAGTATCTGTCTGCTTGGGATGACATGATTGACAGATCTCTATGCTTTGCCAGAGATGGCCTGCATCTGTCACCCCTGGGTTTCCGGGTGCTGGCTAAGTCACTTGCTACCCCTATAGTGCCTTTTTCAGGCAGTGTTCAAAAGACCAAATTACCACCATAACAGCTATAAATAAATGCAATCTGAGGGTCATGCTGCTCAATGCTAGAAATGTAAATCTCAAGATGCACTCACTCGAAGCACTCCTCAAGATGGAGAACATTGACATTTGTGCTGTAATGGAGACCTGATTTAAAGCAGCAGAAAGCACCCCTGTGTTACCAGGCTATAACTCATTCCACACCTTTCGGCCCCAGAACATGGACTGAACCTCCAAAGGTGGTGGTGTGTCCATATTCATAAACAATATGCACACCTCCAGACTAGTAGCCCAGCATAACACATCTGAGATACTCCAGGTGCAACTAACACTGGCTAAGATGGCGATTCAGGTCGTATCCTGCTGTAGGTTCCCCAACTATGTCCCAAGACTCTCACTCCATATTCCTAAGCACCCTGAAAACTATTAAGATCCAACTCAACACTCTCATACTAAGTGACTTCAACTGCCCCTTCATCAGCTGGGAAAACTACTTGTGCACCAATGCACTGGCCCAACGCTTCCTGGAATTCATAAATTCCACCACCCTGCTCCAGCTCATTCTTACCCCCACATGAGGAAGCAACATCCTTGACCTGGTTATTACTAACATGGGCAACCGTTGCTTAACACCAATAGTCAATTCCTCCCTGGTTAGATCTGACCACAAACTAATCACCATGGAAATCCACATCTCACCCCCACCCCCCGCAAAGGTATCCACCATGGCAAACTTCTACAAAGCTGACTTTGGACTCCTAAAAATAGAGGTGGCTAACTTCAAGGCACCCATGCCAATGGAAAATAGATATAAGGCTGCCGAATCATACACCAATGCACTGTACGAACATGTACATAAATCCATGGAACTAGCCATACCCAACAGAACCAAGATGCTTTCCTCCAAAAAAAGGAAGCCAGTCTGGTGGTTCCCTGCCATTAATAAACTCTACAACAGAAGGAAGAAACTGTTGCAGAAAAAGGTGAAGTCCCAAGACTGGAAAAATTTCCTTATTAGCCTCAACAAAAAGTTGAGCCCCTCATCAAAACCTCCAAAGCCAGCTATGAAAGCAGAACTGCAAACCACAAAGCCTTCTATAGTTATATCAAGAATCTCCACGACAATACCCAAATTTGCTCTGTTACTGCACAATGGTACCTCCTATACTGAGCCAACAGATATTGCGAACATACTGGCCAACAGATTCATTGCCAACTTTACCCCTCTCTTCCCCCAATCTCAATATTGGAAGAATGCCAGGCACCCAGCATTACTGCAGCACAGGTTAAAGCTGCATTGTCTAAGGCCAAAAATACAGCGTCCATGGGACCTGACAATATCCTTGGCTGTGTTCTACATGAATTACGAAGTGAACTGGCACCACATCTGTGTGCTCTGTTCACTCACAGCCTCACCTCAGGCTTTGTCCCTACTGAATGTTGCACTGCTACAGTCATCCCTCTCCATAAAGGAGGAGCGCCTACAGACCCTGGAAATTATTGCCCCATTAGCCTGAGTCTGATATGTAAGGTTATGGAGTGCATCACCATGGACCTAATTAACATGGATATAGGGAATCTCCAAACTCTAGATCCTACACAATTTGGTTTTTGAAAGGTAAATCATGCCTGCTCAACCTGGTTGACTTCTTTGAGTCAGTCACCAGAGTGGTAGATGGTGAGGCAGGTCATACAGCCTACCTCGATCTGGCCAAGGACTTTAATACCATTCCTCACTCAAGAATTATTGACAAACTCAGCAAACCAGGCATCAACCCCTATATCATTAGGTGGGTTGCAAATTGGCTCACAGAACCCAGAGTGTGAAAGTAGTAGACTCCAAGTCAGACTGCCAACCAGTCATGAGTGGAGTCCCACAGGGATCGGTCCTGGATCTTCTCCTGATTGGCATCTACTTCTCAGAAGTACAGGCCAACATGGAGGGACTCTGGCTGACCAAATTTGCAGACAACTGCAAGCTGGGAGCCATTAATTCCCCAAGTGATGCAGACATCCTACAGAAAGGCGTCACTGAGACCAATGACTGGTGTCAAACCTATGGCCTTAACCTTAATGCCAAAAAATGCATCATCATCCCCTTTGGGAAAAACTCAGTTCCCACTAATTACCACATCGATGGGAGCCCACTGAATACTGAAGGCGTTTTAAGAGATCTGGGGACACAGGTTGACACTAACCTCTCCTTCGACCACCACATTGCCACTGTGGTCAGAAAGTCCTTCTATGTGGCACATCTCATTACCAAGGGTTTTGCATCCAGGAAGAAAGAGGTCATTATTTCTCTTTACTCTTCCCTCATTAGACCAATCATAGGAGTATAATGCCCCATTTGGTATATACCTCACTAGACACCTGCAACAGCTGGAGGGGCCACAAAAGTACCTCATGAAGAGGATCCTAGGCCTTAAACACATGTCCTACACAGACAGACTAAAAAAACTCCAGCTGTTCTCTCTCTCCTGTAGTCTACTAAGAGGCAATCTCTGCTTGACTTACAAAGCCATGTCTGACCCAGCTCTGTTAGAAATGCTATGTCTACAGAAATCCCAATCCCTCCGCACCACATGCTCCAGAGACCTCAACTTCATTACCACAACTGACAGAACATGCTGGAGGGACGGGTTCATAACCCAGAGACTGCCCATGCTCTGGAATAGACTTCCCATACATGTCAAGCACAGCACCTCACTAGCCCTCCAAGAGAAATGTTGATGAGTGAATGGGAAATATAAAGTTCACCCTGGGGAATCACTCCAGTGGCTCTACTTGATAAAGGCACTGGGAACTAACTACGGGTGGCACAATGCCAGGGGACTTCTATGCGCTAGGCTTCTAAAGGCTCCAAGGCCATTAGCCTAGTACACACCTATGAACCATACTGCAAATAGCTATACTACAAGAGACAGATTTGGAAAGAACTCATCATGTGAATTTGATAAAGGATTTCAGGATGGTTATTCAGTGGAATATCTAGGACAAATTAAAATAGGAATACTTGTATTAATTGCAATAGTGACAGAAGAGAGAAAAAGATAATGGTAGAGTTGCTCTACCAAGAGGCTACTTGCAAGGGAGGAGGATTATGCTGGCATTTATATTCCACCTAAAACTGCTATAATGGAGCTTTAGAAAATTCCGGGAGAAATAATTAGCTTTCAGCAGGGAGTATTACTTATAGGTGGAAACTGGAATTTGATTTGCAGCACTGAGGATGTATCGGGGGCTAGAAGGGATAATATAATAAAAGAGCTAAGATTGTTGAAGAAATTCATGAAACATATTTGGTATGGAAGATAAGGATTGAGTAGTAGGAGCTCAGAGAGAATTTACATATTATTCCCCAAAATACAAAAACTGGGCTAGGCTAGACAGGAACATGTGCATTTAATTACAGCTTTGATAGGCATCCAATAGCTATTTCAGATCATGCATGAATAATAACTAAAATAAAAATGCATAGTAATGCAATAAAAATGAGAGGCTGATACTTCCCCACTTATCTGTTAAATACAGAGGAATTTAAGGAATGGGTAGTGGAAATTATTCAGGAGTTATTAGGGAAGATAGAAATTTCTGTGTGTCAGTATTGTTTGTGATGTAAAATGCTTGCATCTAGGATTGTGTTGGTGTGATTTGTTTTCATTTATATAAATGTAGGATTGCTTATGTCATAAGTGATGGTTTAGTAAAGATGTTTCTTGTTAAAAAAGTGAAAGGAATTGAATAATTTATGTAATATTCCTTAGGTTATATGATATATAGCAATATATGTGAAGCACAGTGTTTGTTAATTTTAACTTACTACTTTTATATAAATGTACCTATGTCACAAGTGATAATTCAGTAAAAGTGTTAAAAAATTTAGCTAGGGAATGGGATAAACTGAAAGTGGAGTTTAAAAAATAGGGTAGAAATAAAAGAAAAATATATGGTTAAGAAGTAATGAATCGTTTAGAGAAACTAACAAAGATTAAAGTATAGCAGAACTGGGAGAGGTGCAACTGCAGAGTGCTAAAGAGAAAATAAGGGACTACCTTGATAATACAAGAGTTTAGAAAGACTGCTGTTAAGCAACTATTTAATAACTGCAGAGCACAAATGGTTTTAGCAATATGGCTCAGGCAACAGAAAAAAAAAGGGGTTGTTGCTGAGCTTAGAGAGCCCATACCAAGGAAAACAACCAGAGATCATGTAGAAGTATTAGAAATATTTTGGAAGTTTTATGGAAATCTGTATAAAGCAGAGAAATGTGGAAATCAAGAAAAAGCACAAATGGAAATGCTGATGGAAGAATTAACTATGCCAAGGTAAGAGGTAGATGAGGCTGAATTACTAACAGGATTAGGAGGAGATGAGATAAAAATGGATGTATAATCAATTTACAGGAAAATCTCCAGGAACAGATGGTATTACTGTGGAAGCTTGGAAACAAGGAGGGAAGAAAATGATAAATATCTGGATGGTTGTAGCAATATTTTAAAAGGAAAAGCACAAACATCCTGGAAGAAAGCTGTTGAGGCTGTAATACCTAAAGATGGTAAAGTATCATTAGAGCCAGCTTCATATAGACCCATTTTGATTCTAAACCATGATTATAAAACATTTATGTCTATAAGGGCTCAGGTGATGTCAAAACTGATAGATATGGAGTAGTGTGGGGCAGCCATTCATATAACAACATTAATAGAACAATGATGAGCCAGAGGGAAACAGAATATAAGAAAATACCACTTTTGTTGGTGGATCTTAATGCACAAAACGCATTTGACAGAGTAAGCTGGGATTTTACGAGTAGGGCAGTAGAAAGTACAGTTGTGTACACTTATCGTAAATGTAGATGTTAGAGTGTATTCACTTTTGCAGTCATCACTTATCTCTCTGCAGGTAACCCTCAGTCGGCCTGAATACCAGAGACTTAGTATTTCTGCGTCAGATGCTGTTGCTTCTTCCAAGTCAGGTCGTCAGGGGTATAAAAACAAGCAGCCAATGCCATTACATCAGTTTTTCTTGCCCCAAATGTCAGGAGCCCTCAAATAGGGAGCTAGTATATGGTGGGGAAAACACCACCAGTAAAAAGTAAATACCAATACCAGTAGGAATAGCCATAGAGAGGAGAGATATCGAGATAGAGAAAACCAGGGGGCTGGGAGGGAGGGAAACCAAGACTGCAACAGTGAATACACTCGAACATCTACATTTATGGTAAGTGTACACAACTGTACTATGTTCTTCATGTTTCACTGTTGCAGTCATCACACTTGGGTTGATTCCAAAAGCTGAGGAAGGGTGGAGGCAGTCAAGAAGAGTTAGGGCTGGCTAGTAGGCCTTGCAAGACTGCTGCAGCAAATCCTCCCCTGGATTTGGAAAATATAGGCAGGTGATAATGCTTGGTGAAGGTTATACAGAACTCCAGGTAGCAGCTTACAGTATGTCCCTGGTAGGGACTCCCCTGAGAAATGCTGTAGAGGTAGATGTGGTCCTAGTGGAATGTGTTCTGACCTCCTGAGGGTTTGGTTTTCCATGGTGCTTGTAGCAGAAATGGATGCAGTGTGCTATCCATTTGGAAATGGTTTGTTTTGAAATGGCCTTGCCCTCTGCTCCTGTTGCAAAGCTGACTAGCAGCTGGTCAGATTTTCTGAAAGGCTTAGTCCTATCAAGGTAGGATCTGAGCTGTCTGTGTACATCCAAAGAATGCAGGATCCTTTCCCCTTTATTTTGAGGATTAGGGAAGAAGGTTGGCAAATGGATGGATTGGTTGAGAGCCACACTGGACACCACTTTAGGCACAAAGGAAGGGTTAGTATTGAGGGAAACCCTTTCAGCATGGAAAATAATGAAGGGTTCCAAAGCCATCAGTGCTTGTAACTCAAACACTCTTCTAGCTGAAGTGATGGCTAGAAGCAAGGCTGTTTTCCAAGAAAGGAATTTTAACTCTGCTGAAGCACCCGGTACAAAAGGGGAAGCGTGAGCTTTTCCAGTACAAAATTAAGGTCCCAAGCAGGGGTGGGTGCTCTCCTTGGTGGCCTTAAGTTGTTTGCCCCTCTCAGGAACTGTTTGATGAGAGGGTGAGAGAATAGAGGTGGCTCAGTATTGTAATGAGCCGAAATGGCACAGGCATGGATCTTAATGGAGGAGAAGGATAGGCTTCTGTGGAGTAGTTCTGCAAGGTAATCCAGGATTAGAGGTAAGGATGGCAGTGCTGTGTCCTTTCCTTTAGACTGAGTCTAAGAACAATAACTTTTCCACTTTTCAGCATAGGATTTCCTAGTACTGGGCCTTCTTGGCTTCAAGGATGATGTCCAGCACCTGTTTGCTTAGGGTTGCTGGTGGAGTGTTTAAGGAATAAGCTAGGTTGCAAGATTTAGGGTTTGCAATTGTGGATGCAAAATCTGTCCCTCCTGCTGAGAAAGCAGGGTTGGGGTCTGGTGTAGGTGCCAGGATGGCACCGTTTTCAGGTTGCGCAGGAGTGGGTACCAGTACTGGCGGGGCCAGTCCAGGGCAATCAGAATTGTCCTTTGTCTGTCTTGTTTTATCTTGAGTAATACTCTCGAGAGCAGAGTCAGAGGAAAAGGCATAGATTGAGAGGTTTTCTCATTGAAAGGATAGGGCATCCACCTTCCAAGGCCCTGCTGTAAGGGTTTGTGGTGCAGAATTTGCTTAACTGGTGGTTGTCGGGGGAGGCAAAGAGACCCACTTCTGGGGTCCCCCATTTCTGGATCAGAAGGTTGAAGGTGCTTGGCTCCAATTTCCACTCATGTGGGTCTAGGAGATTTCTGCTTAAGTCGTCTGTCAGTGAATTTTGTTTGCCTGGCAGGAGTTGAGCTTGTAGATGAAGTTGGTTGTCCAAGGCCATGTTCCACAGGGCCATAGCTAACCTGCACAGTGGGTAATAATGGGTTCCCCTTGCTTGTTGATGTACCACATAAGTGTGGTGTTGTCCGTTTTTATCAACAATTGTCCTGGTAAGAGTAGGTATCTGAAAGCTGTCAGGGCATCCTGTGCAGCTAGCATCTCTTTTTGGTTGATGTGCAGGAGAATTTGCCTTGGGCTCCAGTGGCCCTGAATACATTTACCTGCCATGTGAGGCCCCCCCCCCCATGCATAGTCTGATGCATCTGTGGTTAAGGTCTGGGCGGCATGGGGTTGAGTAAAATGCAGTCCCTTGTTGTGGTTGCATGTTTCTGCAAACCAAAGGAACTCTGTCCTTAGACAAGGTATGATAGGAATGACAGTTTCCAGGTCCTGAGAATGTTGGCACCAAAGACATTTTAAGTACCATTGAAGTTTCCTCATATGCAGTCTTGCATATGGAGGGTTAGCAGAGGGCATGAGGCCAGGAACCCTAGGGCTTGCAGTATTTTTCTTGCAGATAGCTGGGTTCTGGTGGCCATTTGTTTGAAGTAGACTGTCAGATGCACCCGTTTTTCTGAAGTGAGAAATGCCATCTGGGAAGTTGTGTTCAAGCTTGCTCCCAGGAATACAATATTTTGACTGGGTACCAGTTGTGATTTCTTTTTGTTGATGTAGCCCAATGAAGTGAGAAGGTTTTTTTACAAACATCAGGTGCTGAAGCAGCAACTCCTGACTGCCTGAATCAGGTATTCATCAAAGTACGGGTAAATTTGGATATTTCTCTGCCTGCAGTATGCAATGGCTGGAGCCAGGCATTTTGTGAATACCCTGGGCACAGTAGATAAGCCAAAGGGAAGTGCAGAAAACTGATAATGCATAGACCCTGCCCTGAAATGTAGATATTTTCTGCATGACTCCCTTACGGGGATGTGCAGATAGGCTTCTTCTAAGTCTAAGGTGACTAACCAGGCATCCTTGGCTAATGTACGGAGAAGCTATTGCAGGGTAAGCATCTTGAATTTTGGTACCACCAGGAAGTTGTTGAGAATTGAAAGATCCAGGACTGGGTGCCAACAGCCCTCTTTCCTGGGTACCAGGAATAGTCTGGAGTAGAATCCTTGATCCCTCTGTTCTACTGGAACAGGCTGAACAGCTCTGATATTGACCAGGGAAAAGTACTTGGCTTTGAGCCTCTGTCCACTGGTTTGGAGGAAGATCTGGAAACCCACTTGGGGTTGGCAGTGAATGGAAATAAAATGTGTACCCCTGGGATACAGTGTTGAGGACCCATTAGTCCTGACTGATGGACATCCGTTTTTTTTTTTGCATGAAGGGCAAGTTTTCCTCCTAGGGACACAAGCAGTTGTACAGGGCTCAGAAAGTAGGGTTGAGAAGTAATTGTGAGTTTTTTTCATAAGGAGGTAGCTTACCACCCCTTTGTTAGGGGTGGGGGCACTCCATTGCTTAGATCTCTGCATACCCTGATACTGTAGTCTGGGTGGTCCATTTCCCCTGGGTCTTGTTTGGGAAGGCCTGGAGGAGGGTGGAAAGAACCAGTGTTTTGAAGGGCAATGCCTACTGAATCTAGGAATTTGCACTTGTAGGAATTCTTTAACAGTTTGCATAGATTTAGCCTTTTCTTCCATCTTTTTAAGAACAACTTCTGCTTTGGTGCCAAACAAATGGTCTTTATTTAAAGGAGCATCTAGTAATTTAGATTTGACATGATCTGACAAGGTCTGCTCCTTCAGCCAAACATGTCATCTCAGTACAGAGCCAGTGACAGCTGCCCTGCAAGATGCTTCTAGGGCATCAAAGCCACACTGTAAAGTATGCTTACTAACTTGGTTTGCAGAGTGCATAAGCTCCTGCAATTCTTTATTTTCTGCACAATCTGGAAAGATTACCACTTTTTGTTTAATAAGTTCCATAATATGTTGCTGGTATTTCAGCATGTGAAACTGGCAATTCAATGCCCTGATAGCAAGAGTCGTAGAGGTATATAGCTTCTTACCCCATCTGTCCAAAGATCTGGAATCCCTGTCCAAAGGGGTAGGATTTTTGGCTGTAGTAGCCTTAATACCTTTAAGTCCCTGGAAAATGATCTCTGGGTCAGCAGTAGGATTCTTGAAAAGAAACTTGTGAGAATCAGGTACTCTGTAGTACCTGTCTGGTTTCCTAGGGGTCGGAGGTAAAGTGTCTGGAGTAAGACTGGATTGCATGAAAACATCATTCACAACATCCAGGACTGGAGGTGCAGCTAAAGGCCTGTGCTGAGGCAACTCTAAAAATTTTCCGAGTCTCTTTTTGGACTGAGGATAGTCTTGGCATTCCCAATGGAAATGCTCTCTTAAAGTATGCAAGGTTTCACCAAAAGAAAAATCTTATGGAGGGGAGGCAGAGGGAATGGATTCCTCTGCATCTGAATCTTCATAGGTGGATAAGGGCATGTCTTCATAATCAGAAAGGTCAGAGTCATTGGACTCCTGGTCAGTAGAAACTGAAGACTGGATTCTTTGTCTCTTAGCAGGGGAAGGCTGGCTTCCCCTAATCAGCGTAATAAGGTCTTCAGCCATTTTAAGCATTTGTTTTTGTGGCATGGGCACCTGAGCATGCGCTTTGGTAGTCTGTTTTCTAGGTGTAGTGCATACTCTAGGCCTAAGAAACTTGGTAGTTTTGGTTAAAAATTGTCGGTTTGATTCGAACATCGGTTGGACGAAAAACTGCCTCAGAAGCCAATGCCTGCACAGTGGCTCCAGACTCATCTAAGGTAGAGACATCCGCTGATTCCATAGTCGAAGAAGCATCTTGCGGCATACCGGACTCCGAATGGGCTTCAGCAGAGGCCTGCGAATCCATAGAAGCGTGCATCAAGGGCTGCAAAGGCGTCTGAGTACCAACGGACTGGCGACTAGCTTAACAGAAGCATTGTCGGCAGTTTTGGACCTATGCGGTCTGTCTCTGTCTTTATCCTTACATTTTTTTCAGAAGATTGATAATCAGATTGCTTACTGAAGCCATTTTAGAATACGGAGATCGAGAGCGAAAGAATTTAGCGACTAAGATATCCCGATGACAAACGGTTCGGGCGTTAAACAAGGCACAAAACTGACAGTGAGGGATGTCGTGGTCTGGGCCTAAACAGGTGATGCAGTAAGAATGAAAATCTCTGTGAGGTATTTGCTTTCCACAGGCAAGATAATTGTTAACTTTTTCTGCCATCAGTCAGAGCAAGAAAAAAGGATCCTCGATGGGGTACTTAGCTTAAGACGACTTCAGGATTATTCAACTCTAAAATGAAAAAATTCAGGTAGTGGCCGACTGGCACTTACAAACTGCTTCGGGCTTCTCCTCCTCGGCAAGAAAGACTGGGGTAATGGCATCGGCTGCCTGTTTTTATACCCCTGACAACCTAACGTCATGGAAGAAGTGACAGCATCTGACACAGAAATACTAAGTCTCTGGTATTTGGGCTGACTGAGGACTACCTGCAGGCAGATAACCCCAAGTGTGATGACTGCAACAGTGAAACACTAAGAACATCATTTACATTCCCTGGCAAAATAACCAGGTTAATTAGGAGGACATATGGGGCACCAGATGTGAAAATTAAAGTGGGGGTGTCCTAAGTTCTGTTCGAACGGATGAACTAGGCAGGGGTATAATCTTTCCCCTTTAATTGTGTTATATTTAGAGCAATTGGCAAAGAAAATAAGGGACTTGAAAATTCAAGGGAATAATTACTATGGTAATCCTGAAAAGTTGGTTTTATTTTTAGATGATATTTTGTACCTGGTAAAACCATAAGAGTGTATTTCAGTGTTGTGGAGCATTCTGAAGCAGTTTCAAATCTTTTCAGGATACAAAATTAATAAAGATAAAAACAAAGACAATACCTGTAAACTATGCACCCACACATGAATTGATTCTACATTACCCAAATTTATGGGGACATGTAGGAGTTGAAAAGGATTCTGTTATAGTGATGATGAAGCAAGGAAGAAGTTTGAGAAAGTTGGGTTTTGGATACAAATCCTTAAGGAGAATATGAACCATGCAGATTATATTCATAAAATAGCACAAAGTATTCTAAGAACTAAGCCAATACAAAAATAGAGAAAGGAGATGTTGCCAATAAGGATCCTTGCAAGTAGCAGTACAGAAAACAGGCAAGAGGGGGCTGGAATCTACTAGGGAAACCTGTCAAAGCATCCTAAATATTTGGAGCAAGTAACAAGCAGGAAAGGTAACATAGTGGGATGAGGTCAAAAAGACATTTGGATTGCAAACTAAAGACTGCCTTCCCCACCAGGGCTTGATCTCAAAAGTACAGGCAGAGAGGGATAGGGGAATTTTAAGTCAAAGTCCTGCATGGTAGAGTTTTTATCTAAATCTAGAATAGAAGCTGCTATTAAAAAGGGTATATTAGGTATTAAGAGGGCATATAAAATATTGCATGATAAAGTACAGTTGTGTAAAATCTGACCATCATAGTAGATGTCCTCCTCTTCACTGTTGCAGCATTCCTTACTTAAGGTATCTACTGCCAATGATATCCCAACATTCAGCCAGCATACCAAAGCCTTTAGTGTTTACAGGCATCATGTATCACATGTATGCTCCCTGCACAAGGTGTAGGGCATAAAGGTGACAAAGACGCACACACCTCAGAAGAGAAAGGCCACAGGAGGATCAGGAAGTCTTTAGGGACCAGGAGAAACATGTGCATCTAGGAGTAGGAACAACAGAATCCCTGGCTAAGAGAGCAAAAATAATAGGGCAGAGCAGAGGGAGCGAATACTACAACAGAGAAGAGATCATCTACTGTTATGGTAAGATTTTATACAACTGTACTACGTCCCTCCATATCACTGTTGCAGTATCCCTTACATAAGGGGGAGTAAAAAAAGCTCAAGAGGAAACCTGGGAGGATGTAGGCATAAAACAGCCCTCTATGGACCCATGCAGGATAGCCCAGGCAAAGCCAGCTCTTACTCTGGAAATAATATGGAATTTGTAATGTTTAATGAAGGTATGGACAGAAGTCCAAGCAGCAGCCTCAAGGATGGAATTGGTATCCAGTCCTTTCAAAAAACACCAGAAGATGTAACAGCTCTGGTAGAATGAGCCTTTACAGAACAGGAAAGACATTTACCATGAAAACAACAAAAGGAAATGGCTTAGAAATCCAGGAAGAAGTGGTTTGTTTAGTCACAGCCAGACCCACAGACCTGGGATGAAAGGAAACAAAACACTGCTTAGATTTGTGAACAGCCTTAATCTTATTCAAATATCTGAGCTATCTATACAAATCTAAGGTGTGAAAAATCTTTTGACTGGCAGACTGCGGAGAAGAAAAAAGGAAGCCAAATTAATAGACTGATTAAGAGAATTCACTGACCACCTTGGGCATAAAAGGAGGATTAGTATGAAGGGACACCCTGTCCCTGTCAAAAACTAAAAAGGGAGGAACAGCATAAGAGCATGAAGCTGAGATACTCTCTTAGCTGCAGTAAAGGCCAAAAGAAGAACAATCAAAGTACAATGCTGCAAGGAAGCTGAAAAAGCAGGCTCAAAATGAGTCTGCATCAAATTTTCAAGAACAAAACTGAGGTCCCAGGCAGATGGAACAGGCTTCCTGAGAGGCCTGATATGAAGGACACCTTTAAGGAATTGTTTAACTTCAAACCTAGAGACCAGAGGAGGAATTATGGACAGACAAGCAGAAATTGATGAAAGGTGAGCTTTAAGTGAAGAATAGACCAACCCAGCATGGAGCAGATCACACAAATGAAAGAAACATTGGAAACTGCTTTGAAAAGGGATCTTTGTTTCAAGAGAGGCCCCAGACAGAAAATCTCTCTCATTTGGACAAATATGATTTTATGTTAGTTGGTTTCCTGGACTCCTGCAGGACCTTAAGCAACCACTCAGAAAAGAGGTGCCTATACAGGATCAAAACCCCATCACCCACAGTGTCAGTTCAAGAATCGACAAGCAAGAATAAATAAGAGACCCCTTGTCTTTTGTGAGAAGGCCCACCCAGTGAGCTAACTTGTGATTGACCCTGGCCAAGTGAAAAAGAAGGGGGAACCAATGCTTTCTAGACCAAAAGGGTCACCAGCAAGATTTTGGGGGAGTCTTGCTTAATTTTGTGTATGACCCTTGGAAGCACAGGAAGAGGAGGGATGGGCATACAGAAACATCCGCTTCCAATGAAAAGATATGGCATCCACTTTCCAAGCCAGAGGACTTGGGACTCTGGAACAGAAGACAGGAAATTGTTCAGATGGGAGATAAAAAGATCGGAGGAATACCCCACCAATGGACAATGTCTAGAAACACAGCTCTGTAAAGTATCCATCCATGAACCTGTATGCTGGACCTGCTCAGAGTGTACACCACCATATTTTGTTCTGAGGGAATGTAAACAGCCTGAAGAGTTGCTTGATACTGGACAGTGAGATCCCAGACCTGAAAACAGCCTGCAAAGAGGGACCATGTGCCTCCTTGCTTACTGACATACCATATCATTGTGGTACTGTCTATGAAAACCATGAAGGGCCTGGTAGGAAGGAGGGCATGAAAAGCCTGAAGAGCTAAGTAAGTCCTCATCATCTTCATACTGATGTGGTCTGACCTCTGAAGAGGCCAGACACCTTGGAACTGAAGGAAGCTCTCCACTCCCTAAGGCATCTGAAAAGAGTTCTTGAGTCAGAACTGGAGGGTGGAAAGGAAGCCCCGGGTTGAGAGAGAGTTGATGAACCCACCACTGAAGCTCAAGCTTGAGACAGGGAAGGAAAAGAAAGTACAGTTTTGTACCTACCATAAATGTAGATGTCCGAACTGGATAGCATCTGCAGTCATAACAACTGGGTTGTCCTGTCGTCAGGCAGCCCTTCAGTCGGCCAGATTCCAAAGTCCGGGTCCGGCTTCGGCTGATGTCGCACTTCACCCGACGTCATCTCTGTTGGTCTTCGGGTATAAAGGCATCAGCCGACGCCATTTTCCTCAGTGTTTCTTGCCCCAGATGCCAGTAGCCCTCTTGAAGGCTAAAATTTGAATAGATGCCAATGTTTCCAAATAGATAGAGGTAAACACAAAAATAAGCATGTATGTACATATATACAAACAAATACACCATAAAAGACCCCCCCCCCACCAGCTAGCTATTAGGAGGGTAAACACCCTAGGAGTACCACAGAGGGGAAGGAGGGAGGGTAATCCTGACTGCAGATGCTATCCAGTTCGGACATCTACATTTATGGTAGGTACAAAACTGTACTGTGTCCTTCATGGATGCATCTGCAGTCATAACAACTGGGTAGAATACCATTGCCAACTAGGGGAGGAGGATAAAACTAGATTATGGTGTGTTTAGGATCCCTTGCAGTACAGCAGTGGCAAACCCTGCTCGGGATCTGGAATATAGAGGCAAATTGTAATGCTTGGCAAATGTATGCACGGAGGTCCAAGTAGCCGCCTCAATAATGTCTTTGGTTGCCACTCCTCGTAAGAAGGCTGTGGTAGTGGCTGTTGCCCTTGTAGAATGAGGTCTTATGTTCTGTGGAATTGGTTTCCCATGGAAGGAGTAACAGAATCGTATGCAATTTCCTATCCATTTGGAGATTGTCTGTTTGGAAATAGCTTTTCCTTCTCTTCCTGTTGCATAGGCTACAAAAAGTTGGTCAGTCTTTCTGCTACTTTTTGTTCTGTCCAAGTAGTAGCGCAGCTGTCTATGTACATGCAAGGTATGTAGTATTCTTTCCCATCTGTTTTGTGGGTTGGGAAAGAAGGTAGGTAGGTGGATTGCCTGGTTTAAAGACACTCTGGATACCACCTTAGGCATAAATGTAGGATTAGTCCTCATGGACACTCTATCTTGGTGGAAGATTAGGAAGGGTTGCACTGCCATTAAGGCCTGTAGTTCTGAAACCCTCCTTGCTGAAGTAATTGCCAGTAGGAAAGCAGTTTTCCATGACAGGTGTTGTAGGTCTGCTGTTGCTGCTGGTTCAAAGGGTGATAGTGTCAACTTTTCTAGCACAAAGTTTAAGTCCCAAGCTGGTAATGGTGGCTTCCTTGGAGGTTTTACATTCTTGATTCCTCTGAGGAACTGCCTGAGCAAAGGGTGCAAAAAAACAGGTGGATCAAAGCTGTATTCTACTGAAATAGCTGATGCATGTATCTTGATGGAGGAGTAGGACAGGCCTGAATGAAGAAGTTCGGCCAGATACTCCAGAATGTTAGGCATATCTATGTTTGACACATCTTTTCCTCTTTCAGTACTCCAAATGACCAACCTTTTCCATTTTCCAGCATAGTTCCTTCTTGTTGAAGGTCTGCGTGCTTCAAGAATAATGTCTTTAACTCTTTGTGAAAGTTCTGGATTAGCTGCTGCTATGTGATGTTCCATGCAGTCAGTTGTAACGTTTTTAGGTTTGGATGTATGATGCTGTAGTTGTTCTGAGTTAACATCAAAGGCATCAGAGGTATTGGCCACATATTGTTCCGAGACATGCTCCTCAGCAGTGGGTACCAGTGTTGTCTTGGCCAGTTTGGAGCTATCAGGATTATCCTTGGACGTTCTTCCTTGATTTTTAGTAATACCTTGTGTATCAAGGGAAGAGGTGGGAATGCATATGCTGTTAGGCCTTTCCAGCTGAAGGAGAGCGAATCCACTTTCCATGCTAGTGGGTGGAATGTCCTTGTGCAGAATTTTTTGAGCTGATGATTGAGAGGTGATGCGAATAGATCTATCTGAGGCATTCCCCATTTCTTTGAGATGGTCTTGAAGATGTCCGGGTGCAGCTTCCATTCGTGGGCATCCGATGTGGTTCTGCTTAATATGTCTGCTAGAGTATTCTCTTTTCCCGGTACAAATATTGCCTGTAACTGGATGTTGTAGCTGAGCGCCAGGGTCCACAGCTCCAAAGTCATTCTGCATAGGGGGTATGAATGAGTGCCTCCCTGTTTGTTGATGTACCACATGACTGTGGTGTTGTCTGTCCTTATCAACTGGCCCTCTTTGAGAAATGGTCTGAACTTTTGGATTGCCAGTTTTACTGCCAGCATTTCTTTTAGGTTGATGTGCAGGTGAAGTTGATCCTGTGTCCACAATCCTTGTACGCATTTGTCTTGCATGTGGGCCCCCCATCCTAGGTCTGAAGCGTCTGTTGTGATGGTCTGGCTTGCTTGACCTCTGCGAAAGGGTAGCCCTGGGTTTGACTGGCATGCCTGAGCCCACCATAGGAACTCCTGTTTTAAGCATGGAATTAATGGGATTTCTGTTTCTAGGCTGTGTCTGTGTTGGGACCATAAATTCTTTAGGTACCACTGTAGTTTTCTCATATGTAGTCTGGCAAGTGGGACCAAGATTATGCATGATGCCATGAAGCCCAAGGCCTGCAGTACTTTTCTTGCTGTTAACTTGTTCAGTTTTGTTAGTGCCAAGAAGTAAAGAGGGAGCTCTTTTGTTTTCTGTAGTTAGGAATGCCATTTGTTTTACTGTGTCCAATTCAGCCCAAGAATGTCCTTGTTTGGGATGGTATCAGCCTTGACTTTTGTAAATTGACTGTGTATCCCAGTGCTTGTAGCAAGTAAATGACCCTTTGTAAATCTGTTGTCAGCTTGCTTTTGTTGTCCCCTTGTAGCAGGCAGTCGTCCAGGTATGGGTAAATTTGAATTCCCTGTAGTCTGCAATGGGCGATTACTGATGCCAGGCATTTTGTGAATACTCTGGGCGCAGTAGATAAGCCAAAGGGCAATGCTGAGAATTGATAGTGCTCTGATCCTGCAAGAAATCTGAGGTATCTTCTGCAGATTGGTCGAATGGGGACGTGCAGGTATGCCTCCTTGAGATCTAGAGTTACCAGCCAACACTCCTTGCCCAGCATGGGAAGAAGTTGCTGTAGGGTCAGCATTTTGAATTTTGGGACAATGATATATGTATTTAGGGTGGACAGGTCCAGAATTGGTCTCCAACTTTTTTCCTTTCTTGGAACTAGGAATAGTCTTGAGTAGAACCCCTTTCCTTGCTCTGCTGTTGGCACTCTTTCCACAGCTCTCATGTTTGTTAACTGCATTATCTGTTGTAGAGCCTCTGTTTTTTGATTTGGAGGTAGATTTGGCATTCCTCTTTTGACAGGTAAGGTGTGGAAGTGGAACCGGTAACCTTGATCTATGGTTCGTAAAATCCACTTGTCTTTTGTTATATAGTGCCAGTTTTTTGAAAATAAGGTTAACTTTCCGCCTAGAGGAGCTGTTATTTGTTCCCTTGTAGGCGGATTTAGGGTTAAGTCACTGTGGCTGTGTTGCTGTAGTGGCAGAGGTTGTGTCTGTGCCTCTGTTGTTACCTTGCCACTGTCGTCCTCTGTAGGCACCTCCTCTGGATTGGTTTCTGCCTCTGGAACGTCTATTCCTGCCCCTTTGAGATCTTGTGGAGTCAGGAAAGGACCAATTTTTGGCAGGCCAGTTCCTGCTAAACCTTGGGGGATGAACCTGCAAGAAATCTTTAACCGTTTGAACAGATTTTGCCTTTTCTTCCATTTTCTTCATAACCTGCTGGGCAGGTGTACCAAACAAACTTGTCTTATCCATAGGAGCATCTAGCAACTTAGCTTTAACATGATCCGGTAAAGCTTGCTCCTTAAGCCATGCATGCCTTCTTATCACTGTGCCAGTCATGGCTGATCTAAATGAAGCCTCCAGTGCATCATAGCCACATTTTAAGGAATGGTTACTAACCTGTTGTATGTTATTTACCATTTCTAATACATATTTCTTATCAAGAGGTTCATCAGTGGTTAGCTTTTTAGTTAACTGATCAAGCATAAACTCTTGGTATTGTATCATGTGAAACTGACAGTTTAAAGCTCTAGCTGAGAGAGTAGCTGAAGTGTAGACCTTTTTGCCCCATCTGTCTAATGACCTTGCTTCCCTTTCAGAAGGAATAGGATTTTTAGCTGTGGTCGCGGCTACTGCCTTGGGACCCTGGGATATAGTTTCTGGGTCTGCAAGAGGAGCCTTGTAAAGGTGGTGATGAGTGTCTGGCACCCTGTAAAATCTGTCTGGTTTGGCAGGGGCTGGAGGTAAAGAGTCTGGTGCGGAGCAGACATCATTGAAAGCATCATCCACCACAGAGAGAACAGGAGGTATAGCTAAGGGCCTGTGCTGTGGAAGGTGCAGAAAGGTCCTAAGTCTTTTTCTGGAGTCTGAAAAATCCTGTTGCTGCCATTGGAACTGCTCTCGCATGGCATGTAAGGTTTCCCCAAAGGAGAATTCTTCTGGTGGGGAAGCAGCTGGAATGGATTCTTCAGCATCAGAGTCTTCAAAATTGGAGAAAGGAGCCTCTGGCTGATCAGTAATGTCTGATTCATCGGCGGAATCATCAGAGGACACTGGCTCAGGGGGCTCTGCCCTAGGTCTCTTCTCTGGGGGTTGAGAGGCCCTGTCTGGGTGAGATTGAGATCCTCTAATTAATGAAATTAAATCTTCTGCCAGAGTAAGCATTTGAGAACTAGAGGAGGGCCTGGTTGTAGGGGGTTTAACAGGCCCTGTTTTAGTAGTCTTGGCTGCTTTAGCCCTGGCGAAGGCCTTAATGGACATGGCTGCTGGAGGCCTAGCAGCACCACGTGCTGGGGTAGAGACATCCAAGGGAATGGTGTCTGATAAGTCAGTGGCAACCACCGTAGTGGATAAAATTTCTGAGGCCGATTCAAGAATGGTAGCAGGGGCCTCAGTTGTAGAGATAGATTCAGCTGTACTTTGATCAGTTTTCTCGGTTTCGGCCGAAACCGAGACACTCGCGGTTTGCTTAACCATGGTTTCGGCCGAAACCGCGGACCGCGAGTGTCGGTCTTTATCTTTGCGTTTTGGTAGATTGGGAAGTCGGAGGATCCGTCGGCATAATGTACGCAAAATCAGAACCGAAAAACTGTTCAGCAAACTCCGACCGACGCCTAAGCGTTACGTCGGTTGAAAGAAGCACAGGCGAACAGGCTGCTACGTCGTGGGCTGGGCCTAAACAAGGCAGACAGTAAGAGTGGAAATCTTTATGAGGTATTTGTTTCCCACAGGTTAAACAATTATTAACTTTTTCTGACATCGGCTGAGGCAAGAAAGAGTCCCCAACGGGTACTTAGCTTTAGAAGTCTTCGAAGTAGTATTCGGTAGAAGTAATCTCTGGATCCGACCGACCGGCACTTGCGAACAGCTTCTGCTTCGGGCGCCACGCGGCAAGAAAGACTGAGGAAAATGGCGTCGGCTGATGCCTTTATACCCGAAGACCAACAGAGATGACGTCGGGTGAAGTGCGACATCAGCCGAAGCCGGACCCGGACTTTGGAATCCGGCCGACTGAAGGGCTGCCTGACGACAGGACAACCCAGTTGTTATGACTGCAGATGCATCCATGAAGGACATCAAGGAATTCCAGAGGATGACCGGGTTGAAGCCACACTGACTTGAAGTATAACTAAAGCTTTGCATATGGAGCTTGTTCACAGGAATGGTGACAGTCATAAACCTAAGGACCCTGACCCTGGCCTTGATTAAAGCCAGAGGAAGTGGAAATTGGAAAAAAGCAATCAGAGAGAGGGCCTTGAGGGAAGGGAAGAGTGCCAACATGGGAATGGTCTGGATCATGCAACCAAGGAAAAACCTGACCAAGACAGAGTTTTGAAAGTTAATGGTGAACACCAGACTTTGCAGCAGGGCAACAGTACACTGGAGGTCCTGAAGCAGAAGCTCTGGAGACAAAGCCTGAATGAACAAATCATCCAGATAAGGGAAGATTTGAACCTCTCTCATCCTGCAAAAGTGATGATAGGAACAAAGCACTTGGTAAATACCCTTGGGGCAGTAGACAGGCCAAAGGGCAAAACAGAGAACTGAAAATGCAAGGAAGAAACAGAGAAATCCAAAGATTTCCTGAAAGGGGATGCATGGAGATATCAAGGTAGGCATTCTTGGCATACAGAGAGACCTGAAATGCCTAAGGAAGAAGAGAGAACAAAGTCTGAAAGGATAACATCCAAAAAGAGGGGACCTTTAGAAAGATGTTGAGCTGAGAAAGGTCCAGAATTGGTCTCCAGGTGCCCTCCTTCCTAAGATCCAGATACATTCTGGGATAAAAACCCTACCCTTCCTGACCAGGAGGCAGAACCTGAATGTTACCCTGGGCTAAAAGTGCATGGAGCACCTCTGGAAAGAGAGGAACACTGCTCTCAAGGAGGCTGAGGGATACCCAGAAATGGAGGAAGAGATTTCCACAGCATGAAATACCCCTGGTAGATGATGGACAGAACCATAGAGTTTTGTGTGATCCTCAACCAATTTGAAGGGTACAGTGAATGATGAAGGGACAAGGGAATCTGGCTGAGGGGAAAAAGGAAGCAAAATGTTAGATGGAACCTGGTTTGTCCTGAAAAGATGGTTTCTGAGGAACAGGGGCCTAAGTACATGCAGCAGGAGGTACATATCTAGAAAGTACAGTTGTGTACACTTACCATAAATGTAGATGTTCGAGTGTATTCACTGTTGCAATCATTACATTTAGGTAATCTGCTGGCAGGTTGCCCTCAGTCGGCCTGATTAACAAAGTCGTGGGTCCTGTGTTGGTTGCTGTCCCTTCTTCCATGACGTCAGGTCATCAGGGGTATAAAACATGCAGCCAATGCCATTACATCAGTTTTTCTTGCCCCCAAATGGGGAGCAAGATATATATATAAATAATTTAAAACACAAAAAATATACCTCCAAACAAAAGCAAATACACCAAAAAGTCTTAAGTGTAGTAAAAGAAAGTAGAGGTATAGTAAGAGAAAAAACAGGGGGCTGGAGGGAGGGTAACCAGGACTGCAACAGTGAATACACGTGAACATCTACATTTATGGTAAGTGTACACAACTGTACTATTTTCTTTGTGTTTCACTGTTGCAGTCATTACATTTGGGTAGATTCCCAAAGCTATGGTTGGGAGTATGGATTTATGCAGCATTAGGACCGGCTATAATGCCCTACAAAACAGCAGTGGCAAAGCCAGCACTGGATTTAGAGAAAATTGGTAAATGACAATGTTTGGTGAAAGTATGAACTGAACTCCAGGTAGCAGCTTCTAGAATATCCCTGGTAGGAACACCTCTGAGAAAGGCTGTAGACGTAGATGCAGCCCTGGTGGAATGGGATCTGATCCCCTGGGGGATACTTTTTCCATAGTGCTTATAGCAGAAATTAATACAATGGCTTATCCATTTGGAAATGATTTGCTTTGAAATAGCCTTTCCCTCTGCCCCTGCAGCAAATGCTATCAGCAGTTGTTCAGATTTTCTTCGAGATTTAGTCCTGTCCAAGTAAAATCTAAGTTGTCTGTGTACATCCAACGAATACAGAATCCGCTCCCCTTGTTCTGTGGACTTGGAAAGAAAGCTGGCAAATGAATGGACTGATTAAGAGCCACACTGGATACCACCTTGGGCATGAAGGATGGGTTGGTCCCGAGTGACACCCTATCCACATGAAAAATGATGAAAGGCTCCACTGCCATAAGGGCCTGTAATTCAGAAATCTTTCTAGCTGAAGTGATTGCTAAAAGGAAGGCTGTTTTCCAGGAGAGAAATTTTAAGTCTGCAGTAGCAGCTGGCTCGAAAGGAGGGATAGTGAGTTTCTCCAATACAATGTTAAGGTTCCAGGGCAGGGGTTGGAGCTCTCCTGGATGGTCTCAAGTTTTTGGCCTCTCTGAGATACTGCTTTAGCAGAGGATGAGAGAAGAGGGGAGGGTCTGTATTGTAATGAGCTGAAATGGCTGAGGCATGGATTTTTATGGAAGAAAAAGACAGGCCCTTGTGAAGCATCTCAGTTAAGTATCGCAAAATCTGAGGTAAATTGGGCACTGCTGTGCTTATCCCTTGAGACTGATTCCAAGCACAGAATATTTTCCATTTGTCAGCATAAGATTTTCTAGTACTAGGTCTTCTCGCCTCCAAAATGATATCCATCACAGGTTTGCTGAGGGATGCTAACGGCGAATTTAAGTGATTAGCCAAGCTGCAAGATTCCAAAGTTTGGAGCTGAGGGTGCAGAATTTGGTTGTTCTGCTGAGACAGTAAGGAAGGTGGCTGAGGCAGGTGTCATGGAGAGATTTGTGACAGACTGTGTAGGAGTGGGTACCAGTGTTGGTGAGGCTAGTCTGGAGCAATCAAAATCATTTTTGGTTTGTCCTGTTTGACTTTTAGTAAAACTTTGGAGAGTAGAGGCAGAGGGGGAAAGGCATAGAGTGTTAAGTTTTCCCAGCTGAAGAACAGAGCATCCACTTTCCAGACTTTTTTGAGAGTTCTTGTGCAAAATTTGTCCAACTGGTAGTTCTGGGGTGAAACAAAAAGATACATGTCTGGGCTCCCTCATCTGCATGTCAACATGTTGAAAATCCATGGTTCCAGTTTCCATTCGTGTAGGTCCATGAGATTTCTGCTTAGTTTGTCTGCCAAAATATTCAGCTTTCCTGGCAGGAATTGAGCTTGTATTTATACTTGATAGCTCAAGGTCATGTTCCACAATACCATGGCTAGTCTGCAAAGGGGGTAGGAATGTGTACCCCCCCCTGCTTGTTTGTGTACCACATAACTGTGGTGTTGTCCATCTTTACCATTAGTTGTCCTGGATGAAGGTAGTCCTTGAAGCTGTCAGTGCATTCTGTACAGCTAGCATTTCTTTTTGATTGATATGAAGGTGCATTTTATTTGGGCTCCATTTGCCCTGTATGCATTTCCTTGCCAGATGAGCCCCCCCCCCCCATGCATAGTCTGATGTGTCTATAGTTAGGGTTTGGGCAGCAGAGGTTGGTGTGAATGGCAGTCCCTTGTTTTGGTGGCAGGCCTCTGCCCACCATAGGAACTCTAGTTGCAGGCAAGGAATGATAGGAATCATTGTTTCCAGACTGTGACAATGTTGACTCCATAAACTTTTTAAGTACTACTGAAGTTTCCTCATATGCAGTCTTGCATATGGAATTAGGAGAATGCAGAAGGCCATGAACCCCAAGGCTTGCTGTATTTGTCTTGCAGATAACAGGGTTTTTGTGGCCACCTGTTTGAAGTAAGTCACCAAATGAAGTTTTTTTCTGGTGTAAGGAAAGCCATCTGGGCAATTGTATTCAAGCTTGCACCCAGGAATGTAATTTTTTTAGAGGGTACCAGTTGTGATTTCTTTTCATTTATAGTGTACCCTAGGCAAGTTAGAACCCTTTTTTACAAACCCCAGATGTTTTAGAAGAATGGCCTTGTTTTCTGCCTGAATTAGACAATCGTCTAGGTATGGATATATTTGAATATTTCTTTGCCTGCAAAATGCAATTACTGGAGCCAGGCACTTTGTAAAGAACCTGGGTGCAGTAGATAAGCCAAAGGGCAGGCCAGAGAACTGATAATGCAAGTAGCCTGCTTTGAAGTGGAGGTATCTTCTGCAAGATCCCCTGACTGGGATATGCAGGTAAGCCTCTTAAATCTAGAGAGGCCAACCAGGCATCTTTGCCTAGCATAGGAAGTAAATGGTGAAGAGTCAGCATCTTGAATTTTGGAATGTCCAGATAGGCATTTTAGAGTAGACAGGTCCAGAATCGGACACCATGATTTGTCTTTTCTGGGTACCAGGAAAAGCCTGGAATAGAAACCTTGTTCCTTTTCCTCTTCTGGTACTAGTTGAATAGCCCCCATGTTTAAGAGGGAAAGTACTTGTTTCTAGGCCTCTGCCCACTGATTTAGGGGCAAGTCTGACCATCCGTTTGGAGTTGGCAACGTGTGGAAATGAAATCTGTATCCCTGGGATACTACATTTAAAACCCATTTGTCCTGGGTTATAAGTTGCCAGTTTTTTGTATGAAGTGCTTGGTAATTCTAGAGGAAAGTCATTGAGACTGCTTACCATAGGGAGGTGTCTGGTGGCTTCCAGATTTGGAAGAGGAGTCACCCCATTGCTTAGTTCTGAAAGTCCCTTGGGACTTAAACCTGGTGCCTTTGGAATGTCTGGGTTTGACTTGAGTGGCTCTGGAAGGACCTGGAAAGGACCAGTTCTTAGTAGGCCAGTGCCTACTAAATCTTGGAGGTTGTACTTGCAAGAAATCTTTCACAGTTTGCATAGATTGAGCTTTATCTTACATCTTTTTTAGAACTTCTTCAGCCTTATTACCAAAGAGACGGTTCTGTTGCAAAGGAGGATCCAAAAATTTTGCTTTAACACAATCAGGCAGAGATTGCTCTTTGAACCAAGCATGCCTTCTAAGCACAGACCCAGTTACAGCAGCACTGCAAAAGGCCTCCAAAGAATCAAAACCACATTGCAAAGTATGTTTTCCAACTTGTTCAGCTGAATGCAATAAATCCTGTAAATCTTTATTTTCCACACAGTCAGAAATCAACATAATTTTCTGTTTAAGCAGTCCCATGATATGCTGCTGATATTTTAGCATATGGAATTGACAGTTTAAAGCCTTGATTGCCAAGGTTGCAAAAGTATAAACCTTCTTACCCCATCTATCCAGCGCCCTAGAATCTCTATCAGAAGGGGTAGGATTTTTAGCAGTAGCAGCCTTAATGCCCTTGTGGCCCTGAGAAATGGTTTCAGGATCTGCAACAGGATTTTAGAAAAGGAATTTGTGGGAGTCAGGAACCCTGTAGTATCTGTCTGGCTTACAAGGGGCCAGAGGCAGAGAATCAGGAGCCATACTAGGTTCTGAAAACACATCATCAACAATGTCTAGAACAGGAGGTATAGCCAAAGGCCTATGTTGAGGAAGAAGAAGAAAATCCCTAAGCCTCTTTTTAGATTCAGAAAAATCCTGACTTTGCCAGTGGAAATGTTCCCTTAAGGTACGTAAAGTTTCTCCAAAAGAAAAATCCTCAGGGGGAGAATCAGAAGAAATGGAATCCTCTGCATCAGAGTTCTCATAAATAGGTTTAGACAAATCATTTTCATTAGAAGAGTCAGAAGAAATAGAGTCCTGTTCAGAAGATTCATAGTCAATTTCAGCCCTAGGCCTCTTAGAAGGGGGGGGGGGTTGACTACCCCTGATTAGAGTAATTAAATCTTCAGCCATTTTGATCATTTGTTTTTTAGGCATAGGGGCCTGCACGTGGCCTGGGCATCATTTTTTTAGACATAGATCGAGAATTTGGCCTTAATATTGAAGATGGTGTTGATTTAATATACAAATCTGTAGGCCTGAATACACCCTCAGAAGCCAGTGCCTGCACAGTGGCTCCAGACCCATCCAAGGTAGAGACATCCACGGGTTCCATAATTGAAGCATCTCACGGCATACCGGACTCCAAATGGGTCTCAGTAGAGGCCTGCGAATCAGAAGTAGCAGGTATCAGGGGCTGCAAAAGCATCTCACTGAGTACCGGCAAACTGGCAACTGACTAAGCGTCGTTGGCAGTTTTGGACCTCAACGGCCTGTCTCTGTCTTTTTCTTTGCATTTTTCAGGTATTCCGGTACTTGGATTGCTAACTGACGTCATTTCTGGATAATTAAACCATGATCCAAAATATTTAGAAGCAAAAATGTACAGACAATGGATAGTGCGCTGATTAAATAAAGCACAGAACTGGCAACAAGGTACATCGTGGTCAGGGCCTAGGCAAGGAATACAGTACAAATGGAAATCCTTAGGAGGTATTTGCTTCCTACAAGTAATACAATTATTAACTTTTACTGACATCAGAAAGGAGCAAGAAAAAGTTTCCCCACTGGGGTTACTTAGCTTTTTAGCTGGAGACTTTGGTTCTGAAACTCGAAAATGAAAATTTCAGGAGTCGACCGGCACTTGCAAACTGCTTCTGCTTCGGGCACCGCGCGGCAAGAAAGACTGATGTAATGGCGTCGGCTGCATGTTTTATACCCCCTGACGACCTGACATCATGAAAGAAGGGACAGCAACTGACACAGGACCCAAGACTTTGTTAATCAGGCCAACTGAGGGCAACCTGCCAGAAGATTACCGAAATGTAATGACTGCAACAGTGAAACATGAAGAACATACCTTTTTACCCTTGGGTGGAGGACAAAACTATCTGCAAACAAAAGCAGATTTGGAAGGGTAATTCCTCAAACTTAGGAAGAAGAGAAACAAAAGTATGTTTCAACTCCTGCAAGGCCTTGCCCTTATCCTGGAGAGATTTAAAAAAGTTCAGCAGCAGCAGAGCCAAAAAGATTTTTATCATCTAGAGGAGCATCCAACAATTTGGCCTTAATGTAATAAGGAAAAGCCTGAAGACAAAGCCAAGAGTAATGCCTCAGAACAGAACCAAATGCAGCAGCTCTAGAAGAAGCACCAACTGCATCATGAGTACACATAGTGGAGTGCCGAGACACTTGTGAAGTAGAACCCAAAGTAAGGGCCAAAACCTTCCCTTCAGAGTTAGGACGGTCAGAAATTACTTGAGAAGCCTGAGAAAGAAGGGCTAAAATATACCCAAGTCACATAGGTTTGGTAATTAGTGGCTGTAAAAGCCAGGGTGGCAGCATTATAAGCCTTTTTGCCCAGCTGTTCCATGGCTCTTTCATCATTGTTTGATGAAATCAATTTAGTAGAAGGGAACAGCTTTGCAGGGTTTGTCAGAAGAGAGAAACACCACAGAAGGATCAGCAGAGGACATTTATACAGAAATTTACAATCAGGCACCTTGCAAAATCTGTCTGGTTTCTTGGGTTCTGGGACTGAAATCGGGGGCTACAGAAGCTGCTAAAAAAGGTATTCAAGGAGGCAGCCAGAAATGGAGTAACAGCAATGTTTGGAAGACTCCATCTGGAGAAATGACTACTACCTCTTCTGGATAGTGGAAACCTGAAAACAATCCCACTTGAACTCCATCATATGTGAAACAGTGTCCCCGTGGGAAGTGTTCCTCTAAAGGAGAATCTGGACTGATCAAATCTTCTTTCTTGGACCATAATCCAAAGGGGAAGGGATCTGGGAAGAGTAACCTAAGGACTTCTTCCTCACTATCAAGATCCTCATCAGAAAACTCCTGCTCCCTGGGTCTCTCTTAATAGGCATAGAAGACCAAGGAGGGGTAGGTGCAGAGACCCCTTGAGGATGTTTTAAAGCCATTAAAGCATTAAACTACCCAAGAGTAAAATTCTGACATATATGTTGAGGATCGCTAACTGCAGGAGAAATATGCTTGTATTTTTGTTTCTTTTTCTGTGGAATGTCAGCATGAAAAAACCCTAGGGAGGTCAGACCCTTTCCAACACTCTGCAAGTGTAGCAGGAATTTTCTTTACTAGAAACTGCAGTATCCCTCTCAGTCCATCATATGTTATCAGCTGAGGTTCCTCCTCAACATCTGGAGCAGGCATTTGAAAAGCCTACGAGGAAGTGTGAGAAATTAGACTCATGCAGGAATCTGAAGCAAAAAACTAGATGAATCTCCAGGCTTTTCCACTAACCTTGAGGAGACATCTTGGGGAGGTCAGACAGCAGCCATATCACACCTGAGTTTTTTGGTCTTTTTCTTGACCAATGGCTGACCCTTGGGATTGGAACACTCAAGCATAGCATCCTTTTGCCAACAAAGAATAGTGTAAAATCTTACCATAACCATAGATGCCCTTCTCTTCTATGTTGCAGTATACTTTACATATGGGTTGCATTCCACTCCATGACCCGACATCCAGCCTGTATACAAAAGCTCAATGCCACTGCCTGTATATGGGATGGCGAAAGGGATGTTTGCACGTACAATCCTCAGAATAAGGTGGCCCAATGAGGGAAAAAAATCCACAGGGAGTAAAACAGTCATCCTAGTAAAGAGCAAGATGTAGGGGAAGGTGGTGGAAAAGAATACTGCAACATAGAAGAGAAGGACATCTATGGTTGTGGTAAGATTTTACACAACTATTATGTCCTTCTATTCAATGTTGCAGTATTCTTTACATATGGGAGAGTGCAGAAACTGAAAGGGAACCCCCAGAAAGGTGGAAGAAAGGATGACTAAGCAGAAACATTTTCTACAAATCCATGCAGGATTACCCTGGCAAATCTGGTCCTGGATCTTGATAGTTTATCCAATCTGTAATGCTTTGTAACGGTATGAACAGACCACCAGGTAGCAGCTTCCAAACTGGATTGAGCATCCAATCCTTTGAAGTAAGCCCCTCAGGTGGAATGGGCCTTAACAGAAGAGAAGGATTTTTCATGAAAATCATAGTAAAACACAATGGCTTTAGAAATCCAAGAAGAAACAGTTTGCTTAGAAACAGGTAAACCCTATGTCCTGGGAAGGAAAGACACAAGTTGATCAGATTTCCTAATAGACATGGTTTTATCAAGGCAGAATCTGAGGTATGTACATCCAAGAAATGCAGAATCCTCTCACTAGAAGATTGAGGAGAAGGGAAAAATGTAGGCAACTGGATAGATCGATTCAGAGACAACTCATTGACCAGTTTTGGCATAAAGGAAGGATTAGTTCTCAAAGATGCTCTATCCTTGTGAAAAATCAGAAAAGGGGGTGAAGCTATTAATTCCTGAATCTCAACAGAGCCTTCTAGCACAGGTTAAAGCTACCAGAAGTACTGTTTTCCAAATGCAAAATTTTAGAGAAGCAGAGGCCACTGGCTTAAAAGGGCCATAAGTAAGCTTCTCTAGCACATAGTTGAGATCCCAAGGGGGGGGGGGTACTGACTTCCTGGGAGGTTTCATGTGTAGGACACCTTTTAGAAAAAACTTAACCTCTAGCCTGAAAGTTAAGGGGAGTTAAAGGCAAGCAAGCACACAAGGCTGAACAGTGGACCTTGAATGAACAAGAAAGACCACTGTTAAGTGATTTGCACATGTAAGAACGCACCAAAGGAATATCTGTCAAGAAGGGGTCCACTTTTCTTTTTTGGTACCAGATGGAAAAAATTTTCAATTTGAAATGGAAGATTTCCTAGTATTGGGATTCCTGGCCTCCTGTAAAACACAAACCATGTCCTTTAGAAAACGGGTGCCTGAAAGGAATCAAGTTGATCACCCACAAAGTCAAGTGTAGAGTTGACAGTTGAGTGAATCAGAGATCTCTTGTCCTAAGTGAGTAGGTCTATTTGGTGAGGCATTTTGGAATTCCAAAATGGTGGTCGCCTGGTGAACTGCATCTAAACTGAGCTCCCTACTTCATCTAGTCTTATCTTAGATTTATACTTCTCAGAGCTTCGGGACGTTCATTGAAATAAAGGAATTCTTTTCAGCATCATAAAAGCCAAACCATTCAATACTCTCAGCTATTAAAAAGAGATCAAATTAATCGTATTTCTTATACCTGCTCTCAAAGTCTTACACTTACTGTGAGCTATAAGGCCTAATCTTGCTGCTGCACTCTGAAGACCACATGGCCAGACAGCTGAAATCTTCAAATGATTCTATTACAATGGAGATACAGACAACAAAAGCTAAATCCTCGGTAATTTTTTCACCAGAAAAAGAGAATCTTTCAAAAAGGCAAAAAACCAACAAACAACAGATGGAACTTAACAAAAATACCACTAGCACTAGTGAGGATACTGGCTTTCACATGGATGAATTAAAACAGGCCTTACAACCCATACATGCAGCTATTCAAAACTTTTTGGAACAGCTCTCAACCATTGGTAAATCTGTTACTCAGATTGCAGAAAGAGTGGGCACACTTGAACAAAAAACACAGTCAAATGAGATTCAAATTCAAACCCTCACTGAAGATCTTTGTGCCAAATCAACAGTTATAACAGAATTACAAATGAAAATAACAGATTTAGAGGCAAGAAGTCGGAGAAACAATATTTTAATTAGAGGTATCCCGGAGAGCTATGACAACCAAAACTTAATCACCACTGCAAAACAAATCTTTGAATCATTATTACAACTTGTTGATGAGAAGCCTGAAATTACCATTGAAAGAGCGCACCAAGCACTTCACAGAAGACAGGACAGCACAGATCCTCGTCAAGTGTATGTTAAACTTCTCAACTATCAAGTAACACAAAAGATACTATATGCAGCCAAAAAACATAAATCTCTTATGTGGAACAACCACAAAATCTCCTTCTCACAAGATCTACCTTCAACCATTAAGGAAAACAGACAAAAACTAGCTCCGTTTTGCGCAGATTTAATCAAAAGAAACATCCAGTTTCAAATGCGCTAACCCAACAATCTGATCTTCTACAGTAATGAAGTGAGATACTCAGTGAACACTCAAAATGAAGCTAAAACAGCCTTTATCAAGGCTTTTAACAAAGTTCCTACTCCCTGAAAATATGTTACTGCCAGCGACTCTTTGACTAAGACTGTTATAGTACCGTATGTTGCTTTCAATGGTTTGCCGTTAAATCTCCTCTCAAAAAATATAAATATTGAATTCTCACAAGTACATCTCCATTTACTTGCCTTTATTAAAAATCCCAATGGCCTTCTTAACTGTTAGCGCCGACCTCGTGTTGGTAGGTACAGATTTCTCCACAAGCTGTTTCCAAGAGGGTCCCAAATAGTTGGAACACCCTCATGCTACTGTAACATCCTCGGGACTCTCTGAATGGCGCATAGAATGTGTGCTTCAGGAAGTACACGACAATCTAGGCAAATATGTCTAACTGCTTCCCTGGTATTTCGAACCCTGCTTATTACTCGTACAAGAACTTAGATTGGAATACCCAGGCTGAAGCAGGTAATATGATCTGCAAATTACATCTAAGCGCTGTGTACAGCTAACAACTTTCGTTGTGTAAGGTATATGCATTCATGTGCCTAGCGCAAACAAGTGAGCATATGAGAGAGAGCTGGTTAAAGGACATAGACAGACCCGACGAACCTTAAGAGTGTAACAACCTATTTTATACTTGAGTGGACAATCAGGTTTCTGACTGTGTCGATAAGGGGTCTGTGGTTATTTAGATGGGGTGCAGAGTTAATGCTTAGTTTTTTTTTCAATTTTACATAGATTATACTGCCTAGAACAAAACGCTAGCTCTGTCTATTAAACATGTATGTTAGATATGCAACACACTCGTAGTTTGACATGTTTGGACCTCTAACACTATTTGTGTCAACTATTAACACTATGGTGATGTTAGCCATGTAACAAACTATGTAAGATAACTTCACTTATATCTTGTCGTGTTTCAAATTCTCTAAACAGAAAGATGCCCTTCTTAACTGAACATCACCTGCTAATCTCTCTTAATCAATACTGTGTAAGCTACTTCCCCCAATAGCTCATTAGCAGTATTAGCTACTTCCTATTTCAATATTTGTTTACTATAGCCTGCCTCTTAATGTGGCTGAGGGGTTGATGATAATGTTGTCATAGGGCAACCAATACAATGTGTCGTATTTGGTACTTGCCAAGACTTATTGCTGACCTTAGAATAGTTTTTGTGATAACTTGTTAAATTCAAGGAATGTAAACTAAATATCCTAAGAGTGCAAGGCTCTAAGGCTGTTGTAAGTGGCTCTATCTCATGTAACTATTCATATTCACATGTCATGTAGCCTGATAGTAGAACAGAGGGCTTTTAACTGGTTTTATTTAACATTTCTTAGTTAAATTGATGGGGTTTTCTCTTCCTTATGTATGGTGGTGGTGTTATGATATGATGTTAACATAGTTAGCTGGTGGATTGGTGCTAGACTACCATACATAAATATTTTTTTTTTTCAGAAAAAAGATATCTATATCCTTTTACTATCGTAAGCTAAAAGTTATTTGAAGTAAGCAGTGACTTACTAACTTGCATACTGCATCATTTAAAATCTTACTTAAATACATAAAATAACTTAGCTACTTAAAATTCAAGTTAAATGTTGGACTCCCAAGAGCGTACACCTTTGAGTAGGCATGTAGATGCATTTACATTGTACACCACTCTATTTTTACTACAGAAACATGCCGCAGGATATTTAAACTGTATTTACATCACATATAATCTTGGAAGCTCAGAGGGTGTTTGTGTAAGTATTCTAGGTTGATGTTCTTTTGGAAGACGTATATTTTGTACATATGTATAGGAGTTTTTTGATTTTTGTTTGTGTGTTTATATACTTCTTCATACAAGGAGTATGGGTGGTTAGGCACTGGGGTTAGTTTGAAGAAGTTGTGGGCTACCTCCTTCTGCAATGCTAATTTCTTCATAAAGACAGTGTTAATGATGTATTGTGCTCTCTTCTTTTCCTTAAGCCCTAAGGCAACTCCCCCTAAACAAACATTATCACGTACAGGTATAATAACAATCTCACATTCTTATAATAACTCAATATATCCAATTAAACTAAGGAATTCAGTAGCTGGCATTTAGACTGCTGGAATGTTAAAGGTCTACAAAATGCTGTGAAAAAGAACTTAATTGTACATCTTTTTTTTAAATCTCAGGCTAGTATTTGCTTTTTACAGGAGACGCACTTACCCAAAGGGGGCTGGGAAAAAACATCCAACAGAAAATGGATCAGGACTATAATAGCGGGGGGTGATAGTTCAAATTCTAAGGGTGTAGACATTATAATTAAGAAACAATTCCAGGGTGTAAGTCTGATAAATATGGTAGGTGGTGTTATTTTACTTCCATATTACCGGACTCTACCAAACCTGTTTTATTTTTGAACGTATATGGTCCATGTACTCTACAACATTTTTTCATCTTAGAAATTTATAATATCCTTAGCTCATTCCCAAACCACCTTTTTATAATCAGAGGGGACTGGAATGCAGTGATAAATCCCAGTTTAGATCGTACCAGCAACTCTCCCTCATATAATTTTCAAGCTTCTATTGCCCTTGAGGAACTAATGTCTGACTTTAATCTCATGGATACTATTGCCTTCAGTACTGACTCACGTAAGGACAGCATGTACACTTTCTACTCTAATTGTCATAAGTCATGGTCACGTCTAGACTTCTTCTTAATCTCTAAATGTTTCTCCAAATTCAAGAACACACTAAGATGTGAGCCTAGGCTATTATCTGACCATGCAAAAATCTCCCTTATGATTTCTTTCACATATGTTGCATCTCCTCATACGAATTGGTCCTTTAATAATAACCTACTAAAATACAAAGAGATTCTAGAGAGAATCAATAAGTCAATAAGTCACTGTCTGAATTATACGCTAACTTTGGTAAATCTCAAATAGCGCTTGATATACAATGGGCGGCTTGCAAGGCTGAACTAAGAGGTTTATTTGATCAGCAAAGCCACTTTCTTTAACAAGCTTAATAAAGAAAAAGAAACTAGTTCTAAAATTAGCTTCCTTGGAGAGAGAACTAAAAATCCATCCTGATCCCAAGTTAGAGAACTTGATCAACACAAAGAACTATGTGAGCTACACCTACATAATTATTCATTACAGGAACAAAAACAAATTGCAACTTACTCTGAATGGGCACAAATCCCATCTAGAACCCTATCTAGAATACTGAAAAACAATAGTGGCGCTCCTACAATCTCC
The DNA here is from genome assembly GCF_019279795.1 of Protopterus annectens. Classification (NCBI taxonomy): domain Eukaryota; kingdom Metazoa; phylum Chordata; order Ceratodontiformes; family Protopteridae; genus Protopterus; species Protopterus annectens. The sequence continues at coordinate 991,306,530 of NC_056727.1, forward strand.
ATTTTGCAATACAGAGGGGAAATACATAAATCAGACTCTGAGATAATTAAACTTTTTCATGACATTTATACGGATATTTATAGCAAGAATAAGCACATTACCTCTAATCCACAGATGGAAACATTTCTCAACTCCATCACCTTCCCATCTCTTAATCAGGATCAAGTATCCCTCTTATCAGCTCCACTTAATATTCAAGAGATTCAAAGTGCCATCAATAAACTTAAAATAGGCAAATCTCCTGGCCCGGATGGCTTCACTACTAATTTTTTCAAAACTTTCAGTCCAAAAATTGCCCCTATTCTTCTTGAAGTTTTTAACTTCATTATAAAAAATGGAATCACTGACATACACTGGAACAACTCAAAAACAATTCTATTACTAAAAAACAACAAAGAAAAAACTGACCCACACAACTACAGACCTGTTTCGCTTATAAATGTTGATATCAAAATATTTTCAGCTATCTTAGCTAACAGACTTAAACAGATATTACCACATATAGTATCATCTGATCAAGCTGGGTTTATGTCCAGTAGACATACATGGGATAATACACTAACATTGGACTCTCTTATTCAGTTTACGAAAAAAGAGAAAAACCCGCTGTATGCCTTGACTTTGGATGCGTCGAAAGCATTCGACAGGGTTAATTGGGACTTTCTGTTTTCTACGTTATCACATTTTAATATACCTATAATCTTTTCAGATATGATCAGAATTCTCTATTCAAACTCATACACCTATTTATATATAAATAAAAAAGATCTAATTCAATCCAGATCACCAATGGTACAAGACAAGGCTGTCCACTTTCTCCCTTTCTCTTCAATCTGTTTATTGAACCATTCTTCCTATATATTACTCAAAATACATATCATACCATACCTAAAATTCTCAACACACAAGTAGCTCTATCGGCCTTTGCTGATGACTTAAACCTCTACTTTAAATTTCCTAACACAGATCTGCCAAAAATTTTAAAAGCAATTACTGTCTTTTCTGAGGCCTCTGGTTACCAAGTCAACAACAAAAAGTCACACATTTTCCCAATAAATCCTGAGGCTCATAAACCTTTTTTTTTCCCCTGAATCTTCCTTTCATATCTCATATAGTCTTAAATATCTTGGCATTAACTTTGAACACAATCAAGCTTCATTGCTTCAAAATAATCTGCTTAAATCATGGTCTATCATATGTCAAGACCTTCAAAGATGGAAGTTATTGAATCTATCATTTCTTTCAAAAGTAGCTATTGTGAAAATTAATATTTTACCCAGACTCCTATATCAATTTAGTTCGACCAATGTAATTATATCAAACAACCTTTTTTCACAGTTTGATAAAACCTTGGTCAAATTTCTTTGGTTTCCTAAGAATGTTAGGATTTCTTTTTCCAAATAAAGTCTTCCCAAGGAGAAAGGTGGGGTGGGCCTTCCAAATTTTCATCTTTATTATCTAATTATTTGCTCTAATAAACTATGGTCCATCGCAAACATGAATAGTAAAGCTCAAACTCACTATCCAGCTTGGTTAAAGATGTGGCATGGACATATTCTCTCTAATAAAATTAATCCTAAGTCTATTCCTTTTCTATCTCCCGCCTCTTTGAATAGTTCAAAAATATCACCCCTATTGAAATTTCAAATAAAATCTTTTCAAAAATTGATTAAGGACATTAATCTTCAACTTACTCTTCCTTTTCTTCAACCAATACATCTCAATCCAAATCTAAAGATCAACAACAAGATGATAGATCTTACCGAATTCCCTCTCATTAAAGACCTTACAGTATGGGATATTCTTAAATATAAACCCCTGTCTATTGCTGAGCTACGATTAACTCTTAAGGTTAATAACAAATACACGGTTATTCTCCGTCAACTTAGGGAACTTATATCTTCACAAACCAATAATATATTCCCTGATACGCAACTAATTGATAAATTAAACCTAATCATCAATACAGTTGCTAATAACAATAAAACAATATCCTAGTCATACAAATTATTACACCCATTACTTTACAAATGTAACTGTCTATTCTCCAAATACTGGGATAATCAAAACTCTTCTATTACAGAAGATCAAAAATTACTAGCCATAAAAACTAGTATAGAACTTTCCCCCTTCAAAAAATTCTTATACACTCAACTGATGTTGAATAACAACTCCTACTATACTCCTGTAAGAATTAACAAATTTAACTCTAATAGTTCTCCTTTATGTACATGCTGTCCTGGTGTGAGAGCCAACCTACTACATATTATGTGGCACTGCAATAATTCCCATAAACTATGGTGTTCTCTCAAAGTGCGTCTCAAAAAATGGGTTACTATAGCTCCACTCTCTCATGGGAAACGGTTATTCTAAACATACCCCCTCCGGGCCTGCCTAAATTTCACCTTCATATCCTAATAACGCTGTGCTTCCTCATAAAACTTTACATCACCTATAATTGGTTAGATCGGACCAAACTATGCTGGCGGGGATTTAAAGACATGGCCAATAAATATATCTCTGCTCAGAAGTTCATCATAAATGGACCTAAGAAGAGAGCCTACTTACTTTGGAAAAGCCTGTTTGAAGTAATCCTGTGTGACTAAACTATGGCTAACCTTCAAACTTTCCCTTACATTCTCTATCTTTGTTTGAGGGGCCTCTCCCTCCTACTGCAAGTTACAAGTAGGGCTGCTAATATTTAGTCTTATAATTAGTGACACTGTTGTTTTTTTTTACTACCAGTAGCACTGTAAATACTGTTCCTTTTGGGTTATTGTTGTTAATTTGTGTACTATGCATACTTCAAGATGTTGTAGTCTTCTCCTTCGTTCATTATAAATATGCTCTTATGTTCTTCTTTTCCTTATAACAAGGTTGCAAGCTTTCATGTATGTAATACTTGTGTATTTTCATTGCTTGTACCTTTATGTGTATGCATGGTTTTATTTTTTAAAATAAAAAATTATTTTGAAAAAAAAAAAAAAAAAAGGTCCATTTGGTGAGGCAACTTGTAGTGATGGCCCTTGGCTAATTGCAGAAGAGGGAACCAGTACTGTCTTGACCCAAAGGGGGTCACTAGAAAGATATTTGGTTTGTCCTGTTGAATTTTCAACAGGACTTTTTGAATTAAAGTGAAGGGGGAAATGCATAAAGAAACAACCCCTTCCATGAGAAGAACTGAGTGCCCACCTTCCAAGCCTGATTGTGAGGGGACCCTGGCACAAAAGAGAGGAAGTCTCTTCAGAGGGGAGGCAAAGAGATCCATTTCTGGAGTACCCCACTGGTAAACTACATCCAGGAACACATCCATGTAAAGCATCCACTCATGTGATTGTCTCATGAATCTGCTTAATGGATCTGCTGCAGAGTTCTGAGCAGAGGGAAGGTACACTGCATGCTGTGACACTTTGTACTGAATGGCCAATTCCCAGGCTTTGATGGCTAAGCGACAAAGAAGATAAGATTTCGTGCACCCCTGTTTGCTTATGTACCAAAAGACCATAGTATTGTCTGTAAGAATCCTGAGGGGTCCTGGTAAAAACATTGGATGAAAGGTCTGCAAGGCTAAAGTCAGTGCCCTCATTTTTCTGATGTTGATGTGCTCCCTTTTTTGAGAGGGGGACCAAAGACCCTATACCTTTCTGGCAGCAAAGGCTGCCCCCCAGCCTAAATCTGAGGCATCTGTGAAAAGTGGCTGGGCTGGCTGAGGTATCTGAAGTGGTAAGAAAAACATTGAAAAAGGGTTTTTCTAACCTGAAAGCTTTGTATCTGAAGTGGTAAGCCAGGATTCTGACAGAGTTGCTGCATCCACCAACCCAGCTCTATTCAAGCAAGGGAGAAGAGGAATCAAAGCCTCCAAAGGATGAGCTTGCCGGGACCAAACTGTTTTCAAAAAACACTGGAACTTCCTCATGTGGAGCTTGGCAATGGGCAACATGGGGATTGTAGAAGACATGAATCCCAGCAGTCTCAAACTCCTTGGCCGTGATGGCAGAAAGGAGCAGAAGAGACTCCATGAATGCTAGGACTGAAAATGCTTTTTCTGAAGGTAGAAACACCATCTTCAAATCTGTCCTGAACCTGCAGCCCAGGAAAAGGAGATCCTGACTTGGAGTCAGATTTGATTTCTTGCAATTTATTATGAATCATAAGCCCTGCAGATAGGCAATAGCTGGGGTCCATGTGTTGAAGTAGAAGGTCTGGACTGCTGGCCAGAAAGAGCAGATTGTTCAAGTAGGGGTAAACCTAAAGACCTTTCAATCTCAAAAAGGCAATGGTTGGGTCCAGGCACTTTGTGAAAAATCTTGGCACAGTGGAAAGACCAAAGGCCAAGGCAGAAAACTGAAAGTGCAAATAACCCAGCAGGAAATGCAAGAATTTCCTGAACTGAGGGTGAATAGGGATATGAAGATAGGCATCCTTGAGTTCCAGAGAAGCTAGAAAAGCATGAGGTGGTACAAGGGGAAGAAGAGATTGCAAAGATAGCATCCTGAAAGAAGGCACCACCAGGAAGGTATTGAAAGTTGAGAGATCTAGAATGGGTCTCAAAGGACCATCTTTTCTTGGAACCAGAAACATCCTGGAGTAAACCCCCTTTCCTTGCTGGCCTGGAGGGATAGGCTGAATGGTGCCTTGGTTGGAAAGTTGAACAAGTAGCTGAGGAAACAGGTGCAGTTGATTGGTGGGTGGCTGAGAAGTCCCCTGAAAAGGAGGGTAGTGTCTTTCAAGTCAAAGTATCTGTTTTGCATCTCCCAGGAATCCTGTACAACTTTCTTCCAGGCTGAAAGGGATAGAGAAAGGCTAAGAGATGGAGGATTATGACTTGGAAGATGAAGCCAAGCATCACAGAGAGCCTTGTCTGGGTTGAAAAGGCTGCTGGGGAGGAAGGAACAGAAGCAACAGCTTTAGACTGAGGGGGTCTCCTTGAAGACTTGCATGGCCTAGTTCCAGAAGGAGTAGAAGAGGATGAATGACCAGGTTTCCTGACAAAGGGAGTCTTGGCAGGGAAGTTCCTATGAAATTTAGGAACTGGGGAGACCAGCAAGTGCTATAAACCCTGGAGCTCATTACCTTTTTCCTTCAGAGTCCTAAAAGGTTCTGCAGCTGCTTTGCCAAAAAGGGCAGAATTGTCCAATGGAGCACCAAGTAATTTGGCTTGGATAGCATCAGGGGCAGCCTGGAGAAGTAGCCAGGAATGCCTCATAAGAACAGAAACAGAAGCTGCAGCTCTGGCGGAAGCTTCAACATCATCATAGCTGCATTTGATTGAATGTCTAGTTATCCATGAGGATGCAACCAATAGAGAAACAGACAGTGACTTAGTCTCTAAGTCAGTTAACCATGACAGAGCCTGAGAAAGCAAGGATAGAGCATACCAAGACATGTGTCTGGTAATTGATGTCTGAGACAGCCAACAAGGTGGTAGTATAAACCATTTTTCCCAACCTTTCCAAAATCTTTCTTTGTCAGAAGGGAGCAACTTAGTGGAAGGAGAAACACAAGAGGATTTTCCATAAGTATTACATACCATAGCTGGATCAGCAGAAGGACATTTAAAAAGAAACTTGCAATCCTCAGGGAGCTTATAAAAATGGTCAGGTCTTTTTGGTGCAGAAACTTTTTGAGTCTGGGGTCTGAGAAGTAGATGCAAAGGCATTTAAGAAAGCTGGAAGTACTTCTGAAGGAGCAGATGCCTCCAACTAAAGATCATATCTTTTTTGCTCTTCTGAGATTTGGGAAGAATCTCACTTAAAATAATTCCCTCATTTTATTGATAGTCTCCCCAAAGGAAAGTTGCTCCATGGGGCAATTTCCCCCATTAGGCTCTTCCTCTGGGGGAGAGCGCATATTCCAAAGGGAAGGGATTTGTATGGAGTATGCTAGAGTGTCTTCATCTGAAGACCCCTCAGAGTCAGAATCCTCTACTGGGTAAGATGCTGACTGCACAGTAAGAGACTCCTGGGAAGCAGACAGCAGAACAGAAGAGGAAAAGGCAGGCCCTGAAATGGGTGAAGCTGAGGTTGGAGGTCTCAAGGCCATCAGAGTGTTAAGACCCTGGGAAAAGGCATTCCAATCTGATGGAGGGGTGGAAGGGACAGTGGATTGCCTCTTCTGCTTCCTTTTAACATGCTTCTCTTGCAGTGGAGAAAGGGCAGATGTAGGCCTTATGCCCAAGACTTCTTTAGGCAGAGAAGGAGGAATGGTCCCCAAGTCTTCTGAAATAACCAGACGTGGTTCCCCCCAAGTCATCCAAACTGGACATCTACATTGCCTCAGATGTACTCAGATCCCCACTTCTGACAGCTTCCAGTGCAGTACCCATCAAAGACATGGACCCTACCCTCCAAATGCACCACTGGGTTTTCATCAGCCTCAAGGGGTATGTCAGTGAGAGAATGTTCAGCTGAAGAAGATTTGGGCCTGGCTTTTCTGTCCTTCCTCTTCACGGATGGCTCAGAAGAACTCATGGAACCCTCAATTGCATCCATAGCCAAATGTTTGTCTCTGGTTTTCTAAGTAGAGATTTAAAGCCAACAAATGACTGCATACAGTCTTGGGTACAAAGGCCTGACAGAACAGGACCGACGGTCATGAGTAGGCCCTAAGCAAAACAAGCAAAGCTTGTAACTATGCTTATGTGGAATTTCCCTTCCACACCTACACTTGCCCTTTCTGGATGACATTAACAACAAAAGGCAGTAGTAACAAATTAAATCCCCTACAGGGCACTTATCTGAAACTGTAAAGCAAATCCACAATATCCAACTGCAGACCGAACGTGAGAGTCAACCTTTCCGAATGGCAGCAAAAAAGTTCTGAGGATTGTATGTGCAGACATCCCTTTTATGACTGATGTTCTCTGTGCCTTTGTATGATGCCCACGTACAGTACAGGCCGTGGCATTAAGCTTTCGTATACGAGCCGGATGTCGGGTTGTGGAGCTGAACAACCACCCATATGTAAAGCATACTGCAACACTGAATAGAAGGACATTTATAGATGGTGTTTTTTTTTCCAGGTAAATAGACAAGAAGGAAAGGAGACTATGTAGGGTCTTGGGGACAGGTGCTTGGCAGACAGAACACTGCTTATGGTTGTGAGAACCACCCAAACAGAAGAGACACTGTTCATGATGATCATTATGGGGAATCTGGCTCCCACACTGACATTTTCCTTTTCTGGATAACATGTAAATCAGCAGCAGCAAAAATAAAAGAAAACATAAGGAAGAAACCCAATGGGGCACTTATATGAAAACAGCTAAGTAACCAGCACAGACGTGTGTTTGGACCAACACTGAATGATGATATTTGGACTGGCGGCAAAGTTGTTCTGGGGTGCGTGCATCTGTACATCAACTTTACATCCTATGCCTTGCTCCGGGAGCATATGTGATATACGATGTGTGTAAACATGAAAGGCTTTAGTATACTGGCCAGATGTTGGGCTATCCCTATCAATAAATCCCTTAAGTAAGGAATACTTCTAGAGTGATATGGAAAGACATCTATAATAATCAATCAGAGAAGGTTAGAAAGACTGGGAAGAGAGCCTGGAAAAGCAATTTATAAGAAACCAATGGGAAGACATGTTTAGCTCCTAAGTATGCAACAAAGTCCAGAAAATTCAGCATATTTGCTTAGAGACATTTGCATAGGTACTTTTATACCCCAGGAAGACTGCAAATAATTTCTCTTCAGGTAAATTACAAATGTTGGGGGGTGCTATGGGGAAGGAGGTGGTACTTGGGAATATTTTTTGGAAGTGTAATGAATTGTCATACAGATTACTCCGTCAGAAATGCTAGGTGAGCAAATTGGTGTAACTAAGGAAATTCTTTTTTGAGCTGTGATACAGAATCAGACTTGCATAATACAGTAGGGCCTTGCTGTGTTTAATTTTGGTGGCTGCCAAAAAAGCAATTACTAGAAAATGGAAATCAAAGTCTAAACCAACCATAACAGGAAAGGGTAGAAGCAAATTACGTAGAAAAAAATGGGAATTGTGGGAATACATGTAGAGTAGTGTTTTGGCAGAGGAATGAGTTTTAAGGGAAGGCAGGAGTTGAATGAGCTATGGAATGCTTGACTGACAATGATTATATATGTACAATGTTTGCAACTGAAAATATATCAATATGATTTTTCTTTTATATAAATGTATGACTGCCCACGTCATAAGTAATAATTCAATAAAGATGTCTGTTGTTTATAAAAAAAAAAAAAAAAAAAAAAAAAAAAAAAAAGTTTTTTTTCTACTATCAAGGACTTGAAAGTAGATATCTCAACTGTCCCTATTTTGGAAGAACGCTCTTATTTTCAGGCTTGATTTACCTGTTCACACAATTTTCTGAAAACCCTCATCACATGATTTCTGAAGTTGTCTAGTACGCAAAAAAAAAAAAAAAAAACACTCCTTGAACATACTAGTGGCACCACTAATTCAGAGAGGACATATCTTGCATATCTTTTTAAAGAAACAAAAATAAATTACTTTGTGTGGTAGAATTTTGCAATACAGTTCATTTAGCCCACAGATTTTACACTTTCATTTTGATAATTTGTTTATATTTTCCAATCAATTCTGTCATACACAATAAACATGTTTCTGAACAGTATTCCCACTTTTCTACTGGAACAGCATCTTACTATTCTTATATTCCCCTCACATAATCCCATACTCTTCTACAAAATACCAATTCCCCTCCCTGGCAAACAACTCCACTTACATATCTTAACAAGCCATCATACTACATTATAACACCTACCCTTTTCTCTACCACTGTATCTCCAAGATACTTTTCCCCCCAACTCTCACAAACATGACAAACTACTTGGCAAACTTATGGGTCATCAATTACCCTAGTGACGTGGACATCCTCCAAGAGGGCCTTACCCAAACAAATGACTGGTGCCAGAAACCTGGCCTCAAGCTGAATACAAAAAAATGCATCATCCCCTTTGTGGAGAGTGATGTCCCCACAAATTATCACATTAACTTCCTGAGCATGCAGTCATGAGGGATTTGGGCACCCAGATTGATAGCAACCTGACTTTTGACCACCAGTTGCTTCCATTGTACGGAAAGCCTTCTACATGGCCCACCTCATAAGTAAGGGTATCTCATTCAGGGACAAGGAGGTCATAACATTCCTGTATTCTTCCCTTATTAAAGCCCATTATTGAGTACAATGCCCCATTCCTCGCTAAGCACATGTAGCAGGTGGAGAGACCACAGATGTTCCTCACCAGGAGAATCCAGGGCCTCAAAAATCTACCATACACTGATAGGCTAAAAGCCCTATCCCTCTACTCTGTTTCAGACTCCTCAGAGGTGACCTCTGTCTGGCATATAAGGCAATCTCAGACCCTGCCTTGATGGGACTTGCTGCATATCCCAAAGTCAAGCTCCACTCTAGTAACCCACACACGTGGTGTCAACCTGGTCTGTGACAAATAGGATGTGCTGGCGGGACAGATTTGTGTCCCACAGACTCCCCCATCTGTGGAACAGACTCCCTCTCCACATCAAGCAGGGTACCTCTTTACCTGTTTTTAAGTGCAACCTGGATAACTGGATGGATAATAGAAAATACATCCCTAGGAGTCCACCTGTGTCCCTGCTGCCTGGGGGCATTGGGTGTTGATTTGTCTATACATGGGCTAAAATCTTGGCTAGGCTTATAAGGGTGTCAGGACCAATAGTCTGGTAACTTCCTATGAAACTCTATTTACACATTCCTAATCAGTTAAATCAATCTGGGGGCATATACCCCCAACCCCAGCCTCATGCCACCATCCAACAAGTAGCTGAAACTATCAACATAGGACCATTGCACCAAAAAAAATAATTCCTACTCCTTTTAAACATGAAGAATGCAAGGAGCATTGCAAATAAAGTTCATGATCTGCATGCTCCTGATATAGTAATATTAACTGAAACATGGTGAGAAAATGAGATAACATCTCCTGGATATAGTATTCTGCGTAAAGACAGGTTAACAAGAAAGGATGGGGGGGTAACAGACCTCTTCAAAAAATCAACTAGTACTTGACCACTTAAATATATCTACCCCTGACTTTGACGATTCTGAACTTTTATTTGCCAAGTTAAAGATTAACCCCAAAAAGTACATTAACATCATATAAGGTTATATTCTACCAGGCAGAAAAATCCCCACATTGGAAAATTTACTTCATTGGATCATCAGATCCCTACAGCAAGAAACACTCCTGCTAGGTAACTTCAAGACTGATTGGCTTAACTGCTTCTCACAAAATCTGACAGACCACATAAACCTCCATGATTTCACCCAACTAATCACATCCCCATACTAGGACTGACAAATCTTCTAATTGACAGTCGTTGATTGGGATTTTGGTTAACAATCCTTCCCTAACATCTCAAGCAGGCTGTCTTCCTGATAGCCTACGTGATCACCACCCAACCTTTCTTCTTTGAACATGCACTCCCCAATCCCTCGAGACCATCTATTGCCTAATCAGAAACAAACAAAAAAAAACTATAGCAACTCAATTCAATACTTTACAGAAACTACAAGTCCTGGTAAACTCTCAAGAAAACATCAGCAACCCTACATCTCTGCCCCCCAACTTAGCACCACCTCGTAGAAAAATCACACTTTAGCTTACACCCAGTATCTGTTAAATGCATAAAAAATTTACTTCAGAAACTGAAACCAACCACACTAGCCACAGATAATCTCCCAGCTGACTGAGTCTTTCGGCTTTGCCCGGTTAGGGGTCACCACAGCGGAACTCTGGTCCACTAATGATTGGCAGTAGATTTTTATGTGCAGAGTTGCCAGCCCTGACGCACAACCTTCAATGAAGGCACGCCCATTCACGCATGTCTCCACACTTTCTAAAAATTGCTGCTGAAGCTATAGCCTATCTAGTAATCATTCTTATCAACAGGTCAATATCCGAGAACCATGCATCTAATATTTGGAAAACCTCCCAAATACTGCCACTACACAAGAGGTAATTCCACAGAATTCACAAATTACCACCCTATTGGCATCTTATCTCCCTTATCCAAAATACTAGAAAGTAGTGCACTTTCTCACACACAAACTATCACACACCCAACCGTTTCATAGCATCATTACCACACTAATGTCCTTTACTAATATTAACAAACACAGAAATGACAGAAACTATTTATCTACCACATTCTTAGACTTTTCCAAAGCCTTTGATATGTTAGATCACAATAAACTTAACATTCTCTCCACCCTAAACCTTAGCAATTCTAGTATTACATGATTCCAAAGCTACCGAACTGGATGACAAGCCATTCAGTCACAAAATCAACTTTGCCCTCTACTCCCAGTTCTCCTACGAGTTCCACAAGGCTCCATCCTTGGACCTCTACTTTTCGCTACATTCACCAACCAAGCTCAGCACCTCCACACCTCATGCCTCTGTAGTTCAATATGTAGACGACTCTACCCTAATATGTGCAGCCCCACACTACAAGACCTTCACACTTTAACTCAAGATTCCTTCCTATCTGTCAAAACATGGCTCACCAAATCCCAATTCATTTTGAATCCCAATAAAACTAAACTCCTCTTTAGCCCAACTAGATCTCACTCAGCTTCAGTCATTTACTATCTTATCCAAAAATAAAACCATGATCAACACAATAACACACAGTAAACTGATTGGGGGTACAAATTGACAACTTAAAATTTGATATACACACAGCCCAAACCATCAAGAAGGTCCACAAGAAACTAGGTCTTCTATACAGAAACAATTTCCAGCAAAAAGCACTAAAGCTACCATAGTCCATACACACCACCTACCAACCCTCATCTGTGCCTCCCCAGTACTAACCAACCTCTGAAAAGACTTAATAAAACTAGAAACTTGCTTTAATAAAATAGCAAAGTTTGCAATTGGTGCCTCCTATAGGTCACATCACTGTACAGCTCAAACAGCTAAATTGGCTTGAACTTCCTCAGCTTTTACACTTTAACCAACTGACCCTTGCACACAACATTCTCCAACCTGATAAAACTCCTGCTCTCCAAAATATTATATACCCATACAAAAGTTCTCATGGTCTCCACTCCAGTAACCTACACCTTTTAGATACTACTAAAGCCAAGAATCACACAGGAAATTCTCTCTCAACTACATTCCTAAAATATGGAATAAGCTTCCAATCCTTATAACCTCAAAGATCTCTCACAATTTAAAAGGCTCCTTAAGTCACACTTAGAAGACACCTGGCTATGTTCTTGGAACACTCCTGGATATACCTTCTTTAATCTCTCTACTAGTTTATTATCTTTAGAAATAATGTAAAAAAAAATCTCTCATTGATTCAACCACCACCACCTACAGGTAAACTGCCTTCTACATCTCTAAATTGTATTTCACGGTGGTTGATGCATCCCTCTTTGAATGCTCGTGTGAATGCTTCTAACTATAGAGCTTATTATTTTATGTATTTCAGTTTACTATCAAAGTACTCTACTTATAGTTTTCTGAATCTGTTTAAATCTAACTTCACAATCATTTCTCCCATTCAAGTTGAAGAAAATTGACTGCTTCTTTCTTACATGTTTATGTATTTCTAATTTGTATTTCATATTTGTAATTTTTTTTTTATTTCTGGAGCTTTTCTCCCCGAACCTCCACTGAAAAAGGGCCGTTGTCCGGTTGGACTATCCTGGTAAACAAATGTAAAATAGTGAGAAGAGTTGTTTGCTATTTGTACTCAAATGTTATGCCAATTAGAAGTCCAGATTTTTGGCTAGATATACCTACTTTTGAAGGGCCTTTATACCTATTTTCAATGTCTGCAAGTTAATAGGCAAGCCTGAAAGACAGAAGCCACACCATTCTTAACCATCAACGGATGATAAAAATAATCTTTGGGCTTTCTTCACTGAATTTTGTGATCAGACATAGAATTAAAAGGAATAGAAGAAATCCATACAAAATCTCATAGCCATGTTGTGTTATGTGGACAAGAAAAGTGGAAAAAATACATTTTTCTAGAGTGCAAACAGGTCAAACTCCAGAATAAATCACTCTCCAAAAGATCCTCAATGGACAAAACTCCTGAATCCTGAAAGTCCAGGAGGGGACTGGAGGAGTGGCTCAGGAAAAGAAGTTATGGACTCACCATAATGTTCCATCTGAATAGTTGCACTTCATTTGACTTCAACCTGTGGGTTACGGACCTCTAACGGATCCTACTCAGCTGCATATCCAGCATCTGATCTGAGCTCAAAGCTCCTCCCCTTACCCATACTGCCTGTCTCCTTCCTCCCTTCAGATAGAGTTTGGCGTCCAACCCATAAGTCATACCTGACCCAAACAGTCCTTGCCACTACTGGCAACCCAAAAAAGAATGGAGCCAAGCATGACAAAGGACATGCCTAAGGTGGCAGACTTCCACACATCTTGAACAACACAGTTCTAACAAGGTCGGGGAAGAGGGATGGTTGAAGACAAATGAAGTACAACTACTCAGCTGGAAAGTTATGGTGAGTACATAACTTCTTTATCTTAAGTAGTTGACTTCATTTGATTTTCAGCCTGTGGGACAATGTCTCCAGCTACGAAACACCTGGTGGCTCTCACGGAAGGATATTTCAGAGCACGGTGGAGCCAAAGGATTTCCCTCTTCCTGGATACAATATCCACTTTATAATGTGAAATGAAGGTATGAAAAGAGGACCAATTAGCAGCAGAACAGATATCCAATGACACTCAAGACCAAAAGGCCACTGAAGTAGCCACAGATTTGGTCGACTGTGCTTTTACCTGACCTGGCAGAGATATTCCCAACAGAATATGCCCGATTAATACATTGGGAAATCCAGCGGGCAATAGTGGCTTTGGAAACTGGTTTCCCTAAAAAGGGTTTTGAGTAAGAGACAAAAAGTTAATCAGATTTACAAAAAGCTTTTGTCCTGTGCAAATAGAAACATAATTGCCTATGCACATCTAACAAGTGTAACTTATATTCTCCTTTGTTCTGAAAATTTCGAAAGAAGACTGGTAGATTGATCATCTGATTAATATTGGCTTCTGATTCTACCTTCGGAAGAAAAGATGGGTTAGTAAGCAGACACCCTACCCTTATGAAAAATCATATAAGGAGCCTCGATTGAAAATGCTTGGAGTTCTGATACCCTCCTGGCAGAAGTAATGGCAACTAAAAAGGCAGTCTTCCAGGATAGAAATTGCAAATCTACTGAAGCTGCCAGCTCAAAAGGAGAGCCTAAGCCTGAAGCAGCAAAGAAAGGTCCCATGGAGGCGTAGGATCCTTCACTGGAGGTCTTAGAAGGAAGGTACCCTTAAGGAAGGTCTTGCAAAGCTTGGAAGAAGCCAAAGTCATATTTTCCCCCACATGAAAATTAGAAATTGCAGCCAGTTGGACTTTGATTGTGGACAAACTGACGCCTTGTTGAAAAATCCCCATTAAGAATTCCAACACCACAGAAAATGGAGCAGTAAAAGGATCCAATGCGCACTTCGAAGCCCATATAGAAAAACATTTTCACTTGCTACGGTAGACCCTCCTGGTGGAAGTCTTATAAGCTGCCACCAGAATGCTTTTTACAGGAGAAGATAAACCAGGAGTCCTAATAATCACGGAAATTGGAGCAGCCAAGCTCTGAGCTTCAGACTGCCCAGGTCTGGACGGGGAATTCCAGAAGGATGGGAAATGAGATCCGGAACTGGATCCAATTTCCAATGTCCAAGGTGGAACTACTAGATGAGACCATAGAGAGGGAAACCAGACTTGGTGAGGCCAGAATGGGGAAATGAGGATCATGAAGATCCCCAGCCTGCAAATTTTCTGAAGAAATTTTGTCATCAAGTGCAGAGGATAAGCATACAGGAGCCCGGAAGGCCAAGCATAAATCAGAGCATCTCTAGGGGCTTCCCCCTGAGGGGGGGGGGTTCAGAGTGAAGAACTCGCTGCATTTCACTTTGAAAGGAGATGCAACTAGATCGCAGCAAGGCTGACCCCCACTTTTGAAAGACCTGTTCCACCACTGAAGGATTCAGAGACCACTCATAAGGCTTTAGAATGGATCTGCTGAGCCTGTCCACTAAAATATTTGACTGTCCCGGAATGTGCGTTGCCACCAGAAAACGGCCGGTGGAGATCACCCATTCCCACACACTCATGGCTTTGTGACAATGGGGGTAAAGATCTGGTTCCCCGTGTTTTTTGATGTACCAGACCACTGACATGTCTGTCTGGATGGCAATCGCCCCTAGGGGAAAATGGGCATGTAGAGCTTGCAATGCGAAAAGCACCACCCTCATCTCCAGGACTTTGATATGCAAACTGGTCTTGGATGGGGACCATGTGCCTTGAACTGTCCTTCCCACGCAGTGCCCCCCCCCCAGCTGGGAGGTGTCCATAGTCACCATGGCCTTGGGGACTGATGGGAGAAAAGGACATCCAGGAATGAATCCACCACCAGAGTGAGTCCCTGCACACTCAGGAGATACGAACCGGATGAGACAATGGCAGATCTAACCAGGACCATTTAACGGCAAGAGTCCACTGAAGAATCCGCATATGAAAATGGACTAAAGGTAGAAGATTGATAGTGGCTCCCACAGACCCCAATGCCAGCAGAACTGCTTCTGCTGTCAGAAATTGGATTTGAAGGACAAAAAACATGTAGCTTCAGGCTATACATCCTGCCTGGATTAAGGAAAACTTTTGTCTGAATAGTGTCTAATCGAGCCCCAATGATGTAAGGTCTGAACCGGGACCAAAGATGACTTCTCGAGATTGATGGTGATGCCCAATCTCTGCTGATGCTCAGAAGGGGCAGCAAGGAGTCAATTGTCTAGGTAAGGGAAAATCTGAATACCCTGAAGCCTCAGGTGAGCCTCTACAACAGCCATCACTTTGGTGACCCCCCCCCCTGGGGGCTGTGGTGAGACCAAAGGGGAGGGCTCTGAACTGATAATGATCGTCTCCTAGCCAGAAGTGGAGAAACCTCAGAGCATGCCTGTTCATCCTGATATGATAGTATGCATCCTGGAGGTCGATTGAGCATATCCAGTTGTTCGCCTGCAGGAAGGGCAGGATGGACTGATGAGTAACCATCTGGAATTGTGCTTTGGCCACAGACGGGTTCAAGATGGATAGATCCAAATATGGGTCTTGGGTCCCCTGTTTTCTTTAGCACTAAAAAGAACCTGGAATAAATGCCTGACCTGGATTGGTCGAGGGGGACAGGTTGGATGACTCATTTTCTCAAGCAGTTTTTCTATTTCTAGTGCTGCTTCCTCCCTCTGCGTGGGTGAAACATCCAGGAGGTGTTTCGGTTGTAGGGGCAGTTTGAGGAACAGGACTGAATAGCCTCTGGTTACGATCTGCAACACAATGATCTGTTATGGACTCCCACTCCATTGGGTGTAGCGATAACTGGCCCCAGACTACCTCCAGAGAAGAGCAGTTGGGCAACCCTTCAGGGCTGCTGTGTGGGTCTGTCAGAGAACGGTTCTCGAGACCCGTGATTTCTCGACCCCCTCTGCCTCTAGGGAGGTGTCTATCAAAACCCTCTCTGCCTCTAGGGAATGGGAACTCCTGAGTGACCAGGAAAAACACCTGAGACTTCCAGAACCACATCTTCTGAGCCCCTTGCTGATACCTTAGAAAAGGATCTTTGATGGGGGGGGGGAAGCAGATCCTGACAGCAGACAGTGTCTTCCCGTCCTTCTCACTCTGGACCAAACAGGGAGGAACCATCGTATGGGGCACTGGTGAATGACACCTTGAAGGGTTCCAAGAATTGCAGACTGAGCCGGGTGTGTTGCCTGATGGCAACATCTGTACCGGCTGCCTTAGCGGCTCCCACAGTAGCATGGGAGAAGAGACGCATGAAAGTGTTAGCAACTGACTTCAGAGTGGCCATGTGAGTGGAAAACGTCTTCTTGTCTCCTGCTGACATGGACTCAGGGTCGACTCAGTGATCTAACTAGGTCTTGCTGCAGCTGAATCACGTGTCATGTAATTCAGTGCTCTTACTGAGAAGGTGGCTGTAGACTCGCTTCCTGAATCGCTCCAACACCCTTGACTCTCTGTCAGCAGGATGGACCGAAGAGCTCTCCTGAGTGAGCTCTTTCTTAGTGGCAGCTGCCACCACCATAGCATCAACTAGGGACTCTCTATTCCAGAATGTCCTATCCGAAGCGGGGGGCTAAGGACTTTATCCGGGCACTATGGGATGGGCTCCACTGTGTGTGGTTCCTTCCATGCCTGAGATGTTAGAAGGTCCGGGTCCACTAAGGGATCCATGGGAGGAGACACCCAGGAAGTATATGGGCCTGTGCCGAATGCCACAAAAACACAGATTCAGCAGAGGTCGGTTTTTGAGAAGACCATCCCCCTCTCTGACAGAGGAGTTCCATGATGTCTCCAAAGGAGACATCCACAGAGGTGATCGGGGGGAACCTTCCCCTTCCTCCAAATCGGTGTCTTTGGTGAGAGACTCCAGTGGGGAATCTAAGTGCCTCCTCTTGCATGTGCATTTGCGAGGAATCTCCTCAGTGGGAATTTCTGGGGAGGACTCGCCAACATCCTGGTTCTCCCAAGCGGGAGCTTCTTGAGGCAAAATGGTGACAGGCTGTCCCCGAGATGGGAGGATGGTTGGGACTGTACCCAAAACAGAGGGGAGTTGGGGTGGTGTCAGAGGACGAGATAGTCAGGGGTCTCAACAAAATCGAGAGAACCCTCTCCACCACAAAGACCGAAGGAGAACGGACGTCCTGAGAAAGGCCAGTAGGAGCCATTCCCCTCTGACCCGAGGGTGATGTCAGAGCATAGATGCCGAGGGGAAGACTGACATGCTGGGAGCTGACAGCAACCTCCTTGGATCCAACACCGAGGCTATGGCTCCAAGAGCTTGTCAGATCAGACACGCTCAAGGCAAGGGCCAGCACTGAGGTACAAGGTACAGTTGGAGCCGACCCCTCGACCCAGAGTCTCCTCAGATCCATAGGCACCAAAACCAAAGGCCAGATGAGAGATCAGATGTGATCAGGGTAAAGAAAGACTGTGATCTCCCAGCTCTGGAGGGAGAGGGGGTAGACAAGCATCTGAATTTGGGTGCGGATAAACTTCTGCATTATCTTGAATATCTCCACTTCAGTGAGGCTGCGGGTGGAGTGGGAGGATGAAGCTACTGACACCGGTCTGGAGTGTCGGTGAGGGGAAGCCCGCATGGGTGACCAGATCTGGGATTCCTCCAGCTTGGGGGAGAATGGAGCTGGGGAGATCCTGGTCTGGTATGTGACCTAACTTTCAACGGTGGGCCGGCTGGAACAGAGCAGTCAGGAGATTGCTTCCTCGGCCTGTCCTCCTTAAACTTCTCCCCTTCCCTGGACTTCTTGGTGGGAGTTTTGAGTCCCAGAGGCTGGGGAAGAGGTAGAAGTTGACTCTGCACTTGACATAGGGGGCGCAGGGGCTACAGTCCCTGAACAGGGAAGTAGGCCCATCAGGATGAGTTTGCTCCTCCTGTCCTTCAGTGCCCAAGGATTAATCCTGGCACAATTAGGACAAGAAGTTAGTAGATGGGCCACCCCCAGAGCTTATGGCCACACTATGTACACTTTCTGAAACCTAGCTTAGGAGTTTCAGCCATATTCCAAGACAGGCCAAGAACTCTACACACACACACTCACACTCTGCTATAGAAAAGATCGGAAAGAAAGGGAAATTTTTTTTTTGTTATACCAACTGTGTGAGGGGAGGTAGATAGTAAAGATAGGGATAAATAGCTAAGGAGGGTAGCATAAAGAGGGAAATACACTCACCCCAAAACGACTAGCTAAGAGCTGAGACCATGATGCTTACTTTTCAGCAGCAAACGAGATCTGAAGGGAGGGAGATGACAGAGGAATTATGGGTAAGGGGAGGATCTTTGAGCTCGGATCAGATGCTGGATGTGCGGCTGAGTCAGATCCATTACGTAGCCAATAACCCACTGGATGAAGATCAAATTAAATTAACTACTTCAAATACATACATATCTCCCAGAATGCGAAATGATGCTGTCTGTGGCTTACTACCAGAAACTCAATGTCTCTCTCCAGATCACCATCACATGGTCAGCGGGTCAGGACATCTAGGGGAAAGATACAAAATTAAAGTAGGTTCTCTTTAGCCACAAAAATTTCCACAACTGAAGAGCCACCTATTGGGGGTGCTCCTGAAAAGACAAGTATAAAACCTATCCATCTCAGTAAAAAGGACCTCAGTTACTTCGGAATCCCCAGATCAGGGTCATTTAGGAAAAACTGAGAAATTCCTCTAGAGACATCACATTGACAGACTGATCATCCTCTCTCCTGCAGACCAGTGCACAGGTGTTAGCAGTCATGCCTGGTGAGAGTAGGAGCTTTCTAAAGATGGGCAGGGGCAAAAAGTCTACGTAAAGTTTATATCTGTGTCAACCAGTACTCATGGAATGTGTAATCCTTCATTTGCTTGGTCATTTATGTTGTTGTATCCTTCGGCTTTTCCCGGTTAGGGGTCGCCACAGTGGAACTCCGGTCCACTAATGATTGGCAGTAGATTTTTACGTACCGACTTGCCAGGCCTGACGCACAACCTTCAACGAAGGTACGCCCATTCATGCATGTCTCCACACAGAAGACACTTTAGCTGAGAATCGAACAGACGTCTTACTGTGAGGTGACATCTCTACCGCAACACCACCATTTGCTTGGTCATTTATACTAAGCAAATAAAGCTTTGCAAGTCCAGTCTGACAAGTAAATCCAGGAGACAGTAGGGCCTCCAGGAATCTATGCTAAAGGTACTTTGAGCCTGAATACACATTTCATGCACCAGGTTAACCTCAGAAGTACGCCCTGAGGTGCAAAATGTCCACATCATGAGACAACCCACTAAGTGCATGCTTAAACACAGGGCTGATGGCAGCTGGACCTTATCCAAGTCTCTGTCCTAAAATGTGGTTACTAGGTAGTGCCCCACCCGTTCTCTCATATTTATCTGCAGATGATGGGCAACAGCTCAATTCCTCAACCAAAGGGGAAGCTCACAATTAATGAAAGTCCATTCATCACAGTAGTACTGGACTTTTAAATCAGCAGTCACTGGTCGTAATTTGCATTTCTGTTCCTTTAGCTGGTTCTTGCCAAGGATCATATGAAGTATTTTTCTAAGTTCTTGCTATTTTCTCTTCACTGCAGCTACTGTGCATGTGTGTGTTTTTACCAGAAATTTCTTCCTGTGAGTGGCTAGGCTAAAGCACTGATCACGGGGAGTATTGCTTTGGCATAATGCTCCTTCTTCTAAACAGAAGTAGCTCCTGTATGGGTCTTCTCTGGTGTTAAGATGAGTAAAGGACCAGTTTGAAATCTTATGCTTTTTTTTTTGCAATGAAATGAAAAATTTTTAAAGTGAAACATATTAAAGCTAAGAGTTAACTACACGGGTGACTAAATGTAACTGGGGAAACAGGAGGCTGGGCACACCTTCCCACTTTGGTGCGGTGAAGCCACAGTGTATGCCAGCAAAGAGTGCACATGCACACTGATTACTTTAGCTGGAAAGAAAAAGATGCAGAAGAATTCTCATGAGGGAGATTGCCAGCTGCTACCAATGTAAACAGCACTTCTATGAAAGACCTACCTGATCAAATTCTTGAAGCAACCTGTACCCTGGAAAAGCATGGAAACGAAAGGAAGGGAAAAGTTCTTGCAAAACCATTTCAAGAACTAGTACTTTAATGTGACAGAAAATAATAAAAGGAAGGATGGGATCCAGTCATAACATGAAAAAGAGTACAGCAGCAGTGAAAACTGCTTACTTATGCTAAGCTGACTCCATGACACACAGCAATAAAGTCCTGATTATAACAAAAATTAGGACTAACTAGTAACCTCCAACCATGTAGCAGCCAGCAGGGGAGGATGAGAGGGAGTGGACAGTGCCAGCTTACTCATCTTAGGGGGAGGGAAGGCCACTTGGTCTGCTGCAGTAGTTGCATCCAACAGAATGGTGGAACCTGAATGTCATGGGAAAGGGCACATGCTGTAGTCAGAAATGGTGAGTGTGGTTGGCAATCCAGTCACCATCATAGAGCTGCTCTACGGAAAGAGACATTAATGGGTAGCAAAACCCTGAAGGCTACATGTGTGATGACCTCCAATGATTGGCATACATCCAAAGTGGAATGAAAAGGCTGGTTGAGAAACAGGATGTCTGGCTGCCAGGAAGCACAGGGAAAAAAAAAAGACAAAAATGTTAAAACTGTCCATACAAAATGAAGAGCGACTGACTTTTTGTTTTAAAACTCTACGACCCAGAAAACAGTGTGTGTGTGTGGGGGTATCAACAGTAGAGAGACTTGAGAGGAAAAGGTTCTCGTGGGAGACCTACTTGAGCAACTTCAACTAGTCATCATAATGTATGGTGAACAACTTTGAAATGATGCACATGTAAAAAGGAAGCATTCCAAGTAAAGGTAGTTACTTTATATAAACTTAAAATGCGCCCCATCAATGCATTTACAGGACTTTACATTATAGTACTTCATAAATCATTCTCACAACATTAACAATTGGTAAACACCTTTAATGGTAACAAAACATTTTAGTAAAAAGACTAAATAAAAAGGTAAAAACTGTGTGTGTATCTGTCCAACAACAAATTAGTTTTTTTTTTTTTTTGAAGTGCTACAAACGCAAACAGCTTGTACAGTATGATACCTTGAAATGCAGAGAGTCAATATCGGCTCTTTTTGTGCACAGACCTTCTGCCAACAGCAAACACACATGCATCTATATTTCCACAACTAGTGTTAAAAAAATAAAAATTGCAGCAATTCATGTTCAGAAATAAATACAATGGTTTCCTGCTGGAATACAGTGACTAAAAATGAAAAAACTCTGTAAAATGAGCGTATGTAAAATAAGTCAGATTTCTGCACATATGCATCATACTTGGTCTTTACACTGAATATTTGTCAATGTTGATCTGTCCACAGTTTTAAAAAAAAATGTATTTACAGTTGTCTTCTGTACCCTTTTGTACATAGTTCACTAGGCCCATATGCGCTTGGCTGTCTTGAAAGCATGGTTTGCTTTATATAAATTACTTACTGTTGCACTTGCCACTAAGCACAAAATAGGTGGTGCCAACATATCAGGCAAGGATCAGAATAACTTCAAAACTGACTTTTTCTTTGCAATAAAGCTGAGGAACCATGATTAATTACCGTTCAAAGTAATGGCAGTTTTGATAACCAAAGGCAACAATTCAACATATAATATAGTATAAATACCGTTATTTTTCTCCTTGATTCTCAGTCAAAATAGTACTTCCTGTATAATGTACAAAAGTACACATTTACACTTAATTTCCCCATACTACAGTTTAATGTTATGAGGATATTTTATTTCTAGTATACTGACCACAGTAATGTAGACCACATTAAACACATTAGACTTAACACTGTTTGGGATCTGTAAAATAATGATGCATTCAAGTTAAAAACTACGAGTGGAAAAGAACATTTACAAACCCCGAATGTAATGGTTAAACAGAACTACAAGTAAATACTATGTATATGATAACCATCCTCATTTTCCAGAGGCACTATTTATAAAGGATAAGGTACTGTATTTTAATCTCCACCCTCCTATCAGCCGCAATGTTTAAAATATTTAAAAAAAACAACAAAAAAAAAAAACTTTGCGCTAGAATGTCTTTTTGTATTCACGTAAATTTTCAGTTATGAGTAGGTCTCAAAGAAAAAATAAAATGTGGAGGCTGTTCTCTAAAGGATTACCTGCAGTATTTTTTTTTTTCTAGTGAATCACAATGGTATAAAAAGACATTCAGAAACAAATCTAGTAATAACATACAACAAATGCATTAGTAATATGGTCTTTCAATTTCATATGTACAGATTTACACTATAATCTCTACCAATATGGCACAGATGAGAATGAGGTCTCAAAAGTATTTTATCAGTTCAGAGACTATTTCCCTGTATTATTACTGCACAAGAGTTTGCAGTGTTCAGTTATTGCCATATCACCAATTATCTTCATTAGTTTGTAGCAGCAGGATTAGTTTAGTCAGCAGCAGTAAATGGGTAGCATTTGAAATGCTCAGGAAAAGATACCTGCCATTCAGCTTACACTGCCTACTATTACAAAATCCGAATATTTAAGCAAATCTTCAAAGGAATTTCCTTAAGCTGTTCCTTAGGAAACTTGAAATCTTTCTCTACAGACAGCAGAACCAAATGGAAACAGTTGTAAAGCAGACTGGTATGTGTCATTCTAGGAAACGTGGGCTGGCTAGCCTGTTGAATATCTTTAAGAGCTATTATTAAAGGCATGCCTTTATATTGTTCTGCCTCTTTTGGTATCCTTTTTGTTAAGAAATTTCACATTGGCAGCAAAATGTGACTTATGAAGTAATATAAAGAGCAGGACACTCCAGCCCACCTATTTGTTAATGTCCATTTCTACAACGTACTGTTATATAAAGATACAGAGGACAGATAGGGTACCAAACTACCCCTGTATCTGATATTTCTTAGACAGGCAATTAAACTGGACATGTCTCTTGCTGACTTAAGTGCTCAATCTATTCTTTACTATATCCCCTTAAAAAAGGAGGTGGGGCCATAGCCCCCTACAAAAAAAAAAAAGCACTAAAAAGTAAACTTTTAAATGTTTGTATCAAAGAAAGAAGACCTGTTCAAAAGAATGGTGGTAAGTTTACTTACTGTTAACTGGGATATGACCCGGATAATTTATAATATACAGCCCATTCTACACAAAATGGAACAAGGAAGCTTACATCAGATTCAAACTTTGCAGTCATTCAAACAGAAAGCTTTCTGCAAGACAAATCATTTCATCTTTTTAAGTCACAGATGGTGTAAAGTCAGAACTTTCTCTAACAGCAGATATACAGTATGAAGACTGTATACATCAGGTTTCAAGTCTGTATCTTACTATGTGCAGCTAAGGTCACAGCACAGCCCTCAGTAAACACACAAGACTGAGACAGCATAAAACAGAACCTTAGTAAAGGCTGCCTGCATGTAGTATGGAAAGCCCATATATTTCACATGGTTATACATGGAACAAGTCAGAGAAATTAGGAAATGGGTGTACAGTGTGAGAAGAAAATGATTGTACATTATGGAGGAAGATTCCAACAATGTTTGTTTTCTGGTTACTGAAATGAGATCAGTACTCCTAGATATTGAGTTGAACAGAATTCAGGTGATGAAAGTCATCTTAGATTCAGACAGAAGCCTTGGAAGGAAAAAAAAAAAAAAAAACAAATAAATATAAGGCCTTGCGTAAGCACAGCAAATCAGGGTGCCTACTACCATTGACAAAAAAGCTTCCTATCTGGGAGGTACATTTAATTTTACCAAGAAACACAATAAGCCTCAGGCACATCATTAAGTGAGCAAAAATACCCACCTTAAGCTACCAGCAATTAATTCAAGTAACAGCCCAAATAATATCTAGAGGGGAAAATATCAAATGAGAGATGATAGCACCCCTTTTCTTGAGGAGTTATAGGTAAGACGAGGGTCTCAGGTGCTGCTTGCTTGTTCCCAAGCTAAAACTATGTTCCTTTACACATTAAGTGCAGGCCAGATTCCCCTGCAGGTGAGTGTACAGCACTAGTTTTTATAAGGGGATATTGTCTACACCACTACAGACATTTCCTGATCCTCAAGCAAGATAGTGATAAAGTGATGGAGCTGGCTGCCAAATCTTCTCAACAGGCAGACTAATCCCAAAGGCACCATTTTAGATATCAAAACATAGTCAACCACATAGTCAAACACAGCAATAAAATGTTCCAGTTTTAGACAAACTAGCAAGTTAAACAGATTTTCAGATACTGCATTTGCTGCTTATTTCTCCAGTACGCCAGACTGAATAAAAAATTCATAAGCAAGGCAATCTGGGCAACCTGAAATACATATGACAAATACTGTTACGGCTTCTTAGTGTAGGGACAAACATACTGACTGCATGAACAAAAGGTCAAAGCCCTGATTGCAGTCTTAGCAGCTCAGGTTGAATATGTCTCTAGGAGTTGGAGGTGTCAGATTGGAGGAATGGGAGCTAGCAGAGACCACAACCACCAGAAGCATCTGACAGATGGGTATAGCAGACCCACTACATGGGGACTCAGAGAAGGTACTGAGCCTGACAAGTAGTGTGCAAGTAAGGCATCATGGAAACACAGCCCCAACACAAAATGTCCCTGTATAGCACTTACTAATGATTTTTTTTGGGGGGGGTAAATAGAGAGGCACAAGGAATATTAGAAAATTTAAGGGAACAAGGATGCTAACCTGTCACCACTGTTAATGGCAGCCATCTAAGGCTGGTTGAGTAACTGGGAATGAACTGATCAAACACGGGGAGAATACCTGGATGATCATTGCTAGTGAATGAAATAATTCAATAAATCCTTAACTGACATTTTTATGCAGGGAATTGTGTAACTTTACCCGAGTGTACATAAGCCTTTGGGGACTGTATTTTTGCAGGGCATGCACAATAAGACAGAACTGCCCTATTTACCAGTGGTGTGCATAAGTATCCACCTTGGTCAAATAACTCCAAGGATCTAGCTGTGTCCTCTACCATGCCCCAAAGTCTTCATAATAAGGACTGTAGTCACATTTATTTAATAGCTTTTAACTGTTGAGTAAGCAAGTCTGTGGACTCTTTCAGTATATGTTCAGGACCAACACTGTTAAACAGAGAAAACCGTACCCCATCTAATAATGATTCAAAGTATACTGTTTAGGTGTTATGGAGAATATTTACCTCTGTGACAGGCCTGGTCTAAAAACTGTATGAGCTTGGACTTCAAAACATTCTGCTCAGTTCAGAGGGGAAAAAAAGTATGCCAAAGGACATAGGTATATCTGCTCTTACATACCAAAGATGCAAGCAAAGACATACCCGGTATGCGCTTTAAGCAAGCAATTTTCCAGTGCTGAAGTAACTTTCTACATCAGTGGCAAAACTGCACTTTCTTTGCTACAGTGCCAAAGATACAACTACATTAATTTGTTAAAAAAGAAACTGCAACCCTAAATAAACCAAGAAATAAACATACATGTATAAAATAAAAACTGATGGAATTTTGCAGGTGGCTAAACAGTACAGTCTCCAGAGAAATGTCTGAACATCTGACAGATGGCAAAAAAAAAGGTAAGGTCTACACTTTTGGTAAAATAATTAAATGTATGCCTTTGACTCCACTAAACCAAGGTTCAGGAAGGAATTTTTTTCCAGAAAGCCAATCAACAGAACAGAACTACTTAGTTCTCTTTCCAAAGGGAGAAATGAGAGGCAGCATCCAAAAGAACATTTCTGCCGCTCCCATATGCACAGGCTATATAACACAAGTACTAGCTTAGACAGATGGTATATGCATAACAGCTTCAGTGAAATCAATGAACATTTCTCTATAAGGAATAAGGAGATCTGTAGTGGTTCCTAAATGATGTGCAGTGAAAGTACCTAGGTGACTAATATACCACCCACCTTTATTAGGAAGAAGAGACTGACTACTTTACCTGCTCAAAGGGCAAGCAGGGAAATTGAAGAGTGATTTGCCATCCCTGCCATTAATGAGATGTAGTGGTATGAAGGGCAACTCTGTTCCAGTTAAAAGGTAATGTTTTAAATGCATACATTAATGTGTTAAAGATCTGGAACCATCTTGATGACAGCACATGTAAGTGTCATCATGAAAAAACAAATACTCAAAGATAACACAAAGAAGGTACAACTGTCCATGTTTTTTAAATAAAGTGAGTTCTGCTGTGACACAAGAATATTCTCAATGATCATAAAAGCACCTGATGCTGTACATCTCTCTCCCAGCAGCACACTTTCTCTAAGTTAGCACCGACTCCCACTGTCTAACAAATATCCAGCCAGGAAGTTATCAAAATGACTGCTCTCTGCCCAATGACTTAATGCAATAAAAGACAATGTTACTGTTACTGAACTTTAAAATAAAAAATTGTGCCTCCTTATACTCATCATTTAACATTTATACTACAAGTTTAAACGGAAGGGACAACTCTTCCTTCTTTAAATGTCAGAAGACTTGGAAAGGAAAAATGACTTAACTGTTAGAAGTAAGGTAGGGCAGTCTGCAATGCATTTCTTACTGCCTAAAATAAATAAGGACAAGTAAATGTTAAAACATAGGAAGTGAGGAAAGTTTGATTTACAGAATTCTGCATGAACTCAAGACACATTTTAATGAAACAACTCAAAGCTACTTGTACAAATATAACAACTTAATAATCTGAGGGCCCATAGAACTTCAAAAGTAATTAAGATGGGCACAAAGTGCTCTATGCTGTGACTCTGTTACATTTGTCCTGGTAATATGATTACATGGTATTAGTTCTTTCAGTCTTAAGCAAGACAATTTTACATGGAATTATGACATGATTAAATACAAAAGACAAGTTGTTGAGTGTGGCATTTCAGAATCTCAGATGATAAAATTAGATGATCTGTCTCAGAGGTGAAACGAAAGCATGGTTCTGCCAGCTGCTATAAATATCCACAGATACCCAAAGAAATTGGATACATGTGTAACCATTGTTTGGACATAACTCGCAAAAGCAAATGAGTTATTTTTTATTAGGGCATTTGGTGGCATTAGATGTGTCTAAACAAACTGGCATAGCAACACTACTGCAAATTAAAAGGGAGCCTCTCAAATGTTCTGACACTTTCTGATCCACCCACCCTAGAAAACTTGAGAAGGAAACTGAACACAAATGCTAGTAAAAACATGCACAGCTATACAGAGCTTAAGAAGAATGAAAAGGGAACATCACACCAGACAACACTACTGCTAAACTGCATTTTAAAATTACCAGCATTTAACATGGATGTACTACTGACCCCCCTGATTTTGAATTAAAAAAAAAACATCTGTACATCATTGTTTTGTGCTATGCTCTAAATGAAAACAAAACAAAACAATTACAACATTAAACAACCTTCCAGAATGGAACAGTTCCACTTAATCACATTGCGTAGCAGGGGCATGAAATACAGATGCAAGGCATAGGATTGTGACTAAAGAATGCCAACCACACAAACATCTTTTCCAGTAAACATACTGGAAACCTTCCTTCACCAAAAATGAGAATTTTGCAAGGCTTTGCACATACTGCTTGTATAGGCAACACTTGAGATGGATAGTTTAGTCCTATGGAACTTGCAAGCCTAAATCTCTTTCTATATTCTGCCTTATTCCAAAGGCACAGACTATGAAAGGGGAAGTTTCATACTGTTCATGCCATATGAAACAATGCTAGACTCTGTTCTTGCCACTGTGCTTTTATTTTAATGGCATACTGATCACAGAATAAGTAGCTGTTAATATGCCAAGAATCTCACTGCACATAACTCTGGTGTTTTTCAACAAGTTCTCTGAAGGCGAGAAAACAGCCATGCTTTGTCCAAGATAGTGAAGAATGGTACCACAGGAAGGAAGGTATGTGGCCATTCCTAACCTGTCATATTGGACCAGTGGAATATACTACTTAGGGACAGCAACTAACTGCAGACCACCACTATTGTCATGTCATTTAAAATGCTACAGTACATCACTAAGCATCTCTACAAGTTCTTCAGTCATGGCTCTTGAAAAACAAATCGGGGATGGCAACCAAAACACCTTGTGATGCACTACAAACTGACAGCCACTAGTGGGCACGCCCAGTTAACTAAAACTTGCAGTACTTTTCACAGACCAAAGAGAAGGCAATAAAACCCCTGATACCCCTGAAATACAATACAGGGCTGCAGTTAACAGGCATAAACTGCGACACCAGTAATGACAACGGATGCAGAATAATCCCTTCTAAGACACAGAACTGTCTACACTGTCTGGACACTCCCTGATGTACTGTGACATGTTGACCAGGAGTGTGCAGCCATACGAGCTGTACAAATTTAAGGCTCAAATGTTACAAAATTAAAATACTATATTAAATATTTTATTAAAGGCCACGAAAGTAAGCTATTTACTCTGCAAAAATGTAACCTACAAACTTTCATACACAAGTTCTTATACACTTCACCATATGACATGGAACACTGACAACTGCAGGGATGGAGCAAATATAAGACAGGATCACTTGGCAGATGGTTTGGCCGCTACTAGACCACACGGCATTAAAAATGCACTGCTGTCTCAGAAAAGCAGGATGTGAAGCCTCCATGATCACCAATACACTTTTAATGCTAACTGGAAGTCTCATCAACATTTTCTAATGCACTGATATGCTAATCACTCAATTAAGGAGCAGGTTTTAAATTTTTTTTTTAGTATTATTTACTTTTCCTCCTATAAAGCAAATCTCCTAATTTTCAAAAGCAACTTAGCATAGTACAAAGTTAAAAGAGAAGACAAAATCTTTAACCATTCCCACTCAACTGTTTTTGATGAAAACAATTGTTCAATATCAGTAGTGGAGCACAACCAATGTTAAAAGACTCAGTGTCTTTCTTCAGGACAGTGAAACAAGATGTACAGTTATGGGAAGTAAGGGACACCACAGTCTGAGACAGAAATCAATTTTTGGGAGGAAAGACCCTTATCCATTACAGCAAGATGTTCATAAACTGTAATCATAAACATGAAAGTCAGAAAAAAATCAATTACTTTGACTACATGCAGATGGAAAGCAAGAAAAAAATGATACTGCGTAATCATACAATAGTGACGAAAGTCACCACAATACAATGTTGTTCCACATTTACACTGTGTACTAATATACTTGTTATATTAGTTCTATATGCATGTCATCTACTTCAGCTGTAATAAATTTGCTTGTTTTATCAAACTAAGTAGACACACTTATATGAGCACACTGCTTGGACTGCCAGTTACTTCTGATACTGTATTTTCACGTGTCACAGATTACTTCAGAAGTAACAGTCAATTCAGCTACTGTATTTCAAGCATCTACAAATACCCAGTAATGCCATGACTGAAAAGGCTGCAAATGACATGCTCAGAAACAGCATTTCGTTGCGAGACAACATTGTTTTATAAAATGGGGGAATGTTACTCACCATCTATACAAAGCTAAAGACTCCTAACTAGCAACAGGGTAAACCAGACAACCAGCTTTTACACTTACAAAAGCAAAATGCTCCTCCTTTAACCTGCCAAATCAAAAGACTGTATTACTGGTTAAACTGAAATATGAAGCATTAAAGTAAGAATGCAGATTATAATCATCCACTGCCCCAACAAAGGCAGCTATAAGAATGCATGAATACATAAAGAGTAAAGGAAGCAGCATTTTCAGTTTTAGATGGAAATCATATTGCTGGCAATGCATCCAGCTCCAAGGTTGCACAGAAATAGAGTCGTATGTGATCGCAAAACCAAGGTTTAGGTATAGAGTCCAGGTGCTGGAAAGAAACAACCAGAGTGTGAGCCTGTGTGTGAAATGGGAGGGAGTGGCTGATATCAGCTCATACATCCCAAAAGGAGGAAGCCAGCTTCATCTTTTTTAAGTAATAACAGAGGCTAACATATGGCACTGCAGCTGACAGGACGTTCAGCCTTCTAAAGGGCGCTGATGTACTACAGTTGGGGACTGGAGTGTAAAGCAAATATATCGATGGGCCCCTAGCAATGAAAGCCCCTCTCTAGCAGTATTGGCCATCAACTGCCATAGAATGGGAGTATCTCATAGGAAAGCTTACAGAAAGCAGTTAAGTACTAGTCAAGCCTGGCTTACCAAACACAGTAAATGTGTCAGATTATGCTCCACAGAATTTCAGCAGTGGATGTACCCAGGTGTAAAAAAGCTATTTTAACCACCTTGTAGCTAAACTATGCTACTGCCATGTCTTACTGATGGGGCACAACCTAGCAAGTATAATTAACAAAATGGAACAAACAAATCATCAGAGGCATATACAGGCAAAGAAAATTATGTTTCACAGATGCGGGAGTGAGCAGTGGATCTACGAACATTTCAGCTCTGCTGACAGAACTACATACATAGAAGATTTGCTTGAAAACTAACAAAACAGGCTAAATCTTAATTAGAAATTTACTTCAAAGCAACATTTGATGCCTAGAAAGAAGTACCACAGACCTTCAGCTGTTAAAATACAAATATTTTTGCTGTAAAAACTGAGTATGCATCTGGAGAATCTGTAAAACTGCATTGTCCTTGTCATATCTCCACCTGAGAATTGCGTGTTTTTTAATATTCTTATGGTGTCCACTGTGCAATATGCAACATAAAAAGTATCTTAAAATGTGCTTTTATCATACAGTGCTGCACACAAATATTAAACATACAAAATAAAATAACATTCATGTATTATTCTCAAATGATTTAGCAGGATCTGCACAGAAAGGGTAACAGCTACATTTACATCTGACCTGGTCCAGTTAAATCGCCTGTAAGAACACATGAAAGCCTTAGGCTGCATTCAGAAATCAGCCATTGCTTTTTGAGAGTTATCTGACCAACATTATCTAAATAAATAAGTAAAAAAATAATCCTATGTAAACCTGATAAAACAATCGCAGCAAAGATTTGTCTGCCAGCCAGCATGGTTTAAAGACAAGAAATTAAAATGTATTGTTGTTCTCAGCTACTTGACAAGCAAGAAGTTGGTGCCACTCTAGAGAAAGCTGAAGGCAATGTGGTCTAGTGAGCTGTGAAAAAGCAAATACATATCTCACAACTAAGCAGCAGACAGCTACATTTCTCACTCTGCTGTACATGTCAAGCCCACTGATTAACACATTTGCAGTCCCATACTAGCTGCAAAGGTACACCGATGAACAGCGCCATGCAGACACTATTTAAAATTACTTTCAACCACCGTGTGTGCATGCTGAGTTGCTCAAACTACAGCCTCAGTGGTAACTGCTAGATACTGGAGTGTGTTACTGTAAGAAGAGGCAAACTTATGTCTCCGCTGCAACTCTAAAGGTTTAAAGTCACAAGAAGTGCACAACAATGAACTATGCCAATGAAATGCAGAACATGCAGTCTGGCAACAGACATGGTATTGTATAAAAATACTGTGTAGTAAAATTTAGTAATATATAAATACAGCCAAGTTTCACTGTGGAAGACATCCAAATGACTTAACAGAATGGTATCTTCCCAATAAAAATAACTAAAGTATATTATGCTGGCCATTTTTCAGCAGCTATTACACACATAATCTTGAAAGTGCATGTCTAAACTTCTTTAACCATTTTGAGTTTGTTATCTTTAAAGGAATATCCTTCAGCTGAAAACAAACAAAACAGACCCTCTGTATTGTGTATGTGATTAAGTCAGTGGTGGAGACACCACCACTTTTGTCTGGTTACATCTGGTTGCATTTTCCCCTTCATTCTGAGTAGAACTTGTCCTTTAAAGATAATCTGCAGCATTGCTGGTAAGGCACTTACCAATTAAAAGAAAATTCATAGCTGCTTTCTTAAGTCACACTGGGAACCATTTTATCAAACCCAATGCAAGGAAGACAAATTTATGTCATCTCTGATCTAAGTGCTAATGTGCTGTATGACACGATGAGAGGATTTATGCAAATCTAGATGACTGGGTGAAAGGAAGGGAAAAGGATGAATTTGTGTAACGTCTACCATCTACATGCCTTTCTCCTTGTAGACATTTTGCAATCAAACCATTAACTGTTACAAATGGAGTCCCTTTTAAGGCTCTAAATATCAGAAATCCTACCAGCATTCATTTGGCATTTATGAACCATTTACAATTCACATTCTAGTAGAAATTTTAAGTATTGCATATAACAGTTCAGGATAATAAAATCAAATTCAAAGTGGAAAACGACAGCTTTCTAGAAAAGTTCTTCATTCATTTGGTCAGGCTGAGCTTGAAGATAAAAAAACTGGTGTTTTCAGATACCAGCAACCAACTCTTCAGAGGGTCGTCTTTTACTTTAGTCAATTTTCAACCTCTGCTGTGCTATCATATCATCACAAGGTGCCCCGATACTTCCTCTATGGCTCCTTCTACTCCAGATTTTTTTTTAACTGAGGTAAGTGTTGCCTTCAAGCAAAATACATGGTGCGTAGTGTGTCCTGGTGAACCTGCACAGCTTTGGCCAAAGCTTGGGGATCTCGTCCATTGCTCTGTCCTGATATGTGACTGCCTTCACCACTGGAAAAAAAAATCAGAAGAAAATATCATTTAGAAAAGAATTAAATGTCAGCATTCACCATGTAATTTAATCTTTGAGAAGAGATTTCAGTAAAGAGCTAACAATTTCCACTTTTGATGATTCTCCCTTGGCAAAAACATTCTTGTACCCTTATAGGTTCATAGGTAGTTACTAGGCTATTGGCCCTAGGGCCTATACAAGCCTAGCCAAAAAGGTACCCTGGCTTTCGCCACCCAAGAAAATTATTTTCCTGTGCCCCTGTCGAGCAGAGCCACAGAAGTGATCCCTGGGGTGAATTTCCTATTACCCATTCAATCATCAAGATTCTTCTTGAAGAGTGCTAATGAGGAGCTCTGTTTGACATAGATAGGTAGTCTGTTCCAGAGTATGGGAAGTCTCTGGGACAGAAATCTATCCCTCCAGCATGTTCTGTTTATTGTGGTGAAAATGTTTAAGTCCCTAGAGCATGTAGCTTGGAGGGTTTGGGATTTCTTTAAGTGGAGGATATCCAACAGCTCTGGGTTTGACATAGCTTTGTATGTTAGGCAGAGATCGCCTCTAAGTAGGCGATTTGCGACGGAGTAAAGCTTGAGTTTTTTTAGACGGTCTGCATAAGGCATCTGTTTGAGGCCAGTAATCCTCTTTGTGAGGTATTTTTGTGGCCTTTCCAGTTGTTGTAGATGTCTTGTGAGGTACATACCAAAAGGGGCGTTGTACTCTATAATGGGTCTAATGAGTGAGGAGTAGAGGGGAACAATGACCTCTTTTTTTCTGGATGAGAAACCTTTTGTGATGAGGTGTGCCATGTAGAAGGATTTCCTGACCACTGTGGCGATGTGATTATCAAAGAAGAGACTATTGTCCACCTGTGTCCCAAGGTCTCATCACACTTTCAGTGTTACGTAGACTACTGCCTATGTGGTAGTTCATGGGTACAGAGTTTTTAACAAAGGGGATGACAATACACTTTTTGGCATTGAGCTTGAGACCATGTCTTTGACAACAGGTATCTGTCTCAGTGAGGCCCTTTTGTAGGATGTCCATATCATTAGGAGTTTCGATTATGGCTCCTAGTTTGCAGTCATCTGCGAATTTAGTTAGCCAAAGACCTTCTGTGTTAGCCTGTACTTCAGAGAAGTAGATACCAAACAGGAGAGGACCCAGGACTGAACCCTGTGGTACTCCACTTGTCACTGGTCTGAAGTCTGATTTGGAGTCTGCTACTTTCACAGTGTGGGTTCTGTCAGTAAGCCAGCTGGCAACCCATCTTGTGACATACGGATTTATACCTAGTTTAGTGAGTTTATCTATAATTCCAGAGTTGGGGATGGTGTCCAACACCTTGGCAATCTAGATAGGCTGTGTGAACCACCTTACCCTCATCTATGGCTTTGGTGACTACTTCAAAGAAGTCTATCAGGTTTAGGAGACATGACCTGCCTTTTACAAACCCAAACTGTGTGGGGTCCAGAGTTTGGAGATCTCCAATGTCTTTATTTATGAGTTCCATGATGATACGTTCCATGGCCTTGCAGACTAGGCTCGTCAGGCTAATGGGGTGGTAGTTCCTGGGGTCTGTTGTGGCCCCCCGTTTGGAGTGGGATAACTGTCATGGTGTGCCATTCAATGGGCACAAAGCCTGAGGTGAGGCTATGACTGAACATGGTACTTAGGTGGGGTGCCAGTTCATTCTGTAGTTCATGTAGAAGGCAGCCTGGGATGTTGTCAGGTCCCATGGATGCTGTGTTCTTGGCTTTGGAGAGTGAGGTTTTTACCTGTGCAGCCATGATTACAGGAACTTTGCATTCTTCCAGTATAAAGATGGGCCCTTTAGGGGGTGAGAGGGGGGTAAAGTTAGCACTGAACCTATCTGCCAAGATGTTGGCAATATCAGTTGGTTCTGTATATTTAGTGTCATTGTGCTGTAACTCAGAGCAGATCTGAGTGTTGCCATTGAAATTCTTGACATAGCTATAGAATGCTTTGTGGTTGTCCTTAGAATCAGTGGCAATTTTGTTTTCATAACTAGCTTTGGAGGATTTTATGAGGGATCTAAGCTTCTTACTGAGGCTGACCAGGGAGTTCCTCCAGTCGTGGGATTTTACTCTTTTATGCAACAGTTTCTTTCTTCTGTTGTAGAGTTTGTTTATGGCATTAGACCACCAGACTGGCTTCCTTTTTTTGGAGGATAGCATCTTGGTTCTGTTAGGGATAGCATGATCCATGCACTCGTGTAAGTGCTTATAAAGTGCATTTGTGTCGGATTCAGCAGTCGTAACTCTATTGTCCATCTGCATGGGTGTCGTGAAGTTTGCCACTTCTGTCTTAAGAAGCGTGAAGTTGGCTTTGGATAAATTTTTTATGGTTGTTTTCCTAATGGGGGGTAGGAGCGGGATGTGGATGTCTAGGGTGATTAGCTTGTGGTCGGATCTGACCAATGACCTCTGGTGTGGAACACCAGTCACCCATGTTGGTGATGACCAAGTCTACGATATTGCTGCCCCTGGTAGGGGTGTGGATAAGTTGATCCAAGGAGTTGGAATTGATGATTTCCAGAAAACGTTGAGCAAAGGAGTTGGTACATGAGTAGTTCTCCCAGTTAATGGTAGGGTAGTTGAAATCACCCATTATTAGAGTGTTGGGTTGTACCTTAATATTTTCCAGTGTATCAAGAAAAGAGGAGTGGGAATCCTGGGGCATGGTGGGGGGTCTGTAGCAAGCTACAATCTGGATTGCGGTTTTGCCCAGAGTTAGTTGAACTTGGATAATCTCGGATGCATTATGCTGAGCAACTAGCTTGGAGGTGTGGATATCCTTAATGAATATGGACACGCCTCCACCTTTAGTGTTTCAGTCCGGGTTTGGTGGCCGAAAGGTGTGGTACGAATTATAGCCTGGTAATGAAGGGGTGCTCTCTGGAGCTTTGAACCAGGTCTCTGTCACTGCATAGATGTCAATGTTCTCCATTTTAAGGAGTGCCTCGAGTGAGTGCATTTTGAGGTTTAGACTTCTAGCACTGAGTAGCATTACCCTCAGATTTTGCTTGCTTGTACCTGTTATGGTGGTGAATTTGTCATTTGAACCTTGCCTAAAAAAGGCACTATAGGGGTGGCAAGAGCCTTTGCCAGTATCCGGAATTCCAAGGGTGACAGGTGCAGGCCATCTCTGGCAAAGCAGCATGGCCTGTCGATCATGTCATCCCAGGCAGCCAGATACTGGATTCCCTTAGAATGACACCAGAAGCTTAGCCAATTGTTAAAGTCAATCATTTTGTCCTTGTACTGTGGTGTCATTCTGGGTGATGGCAGGATGCTACTCAGGGCTAGGGTCATATGTGCCTGGACTACAAGATCGATGAGCTCCTCCATGTCTCTTGATGTAGTCCAGGGAGGTACGTCTCAGGTCATTCACACCAACATGGACAACGACACAGTCATATTTGTACTTGTTGTGGAGTGACCTGAGTGCGTGCATTATGTGGCGGATTCCTGGCACCTGACAGGTAGCTGACAGTAGCTTTTTCCTTGTTTAGCCTGGTGAGTGGAACATCAGTGTGCCTGACTATAGAGTCACCTACAACTAGAGTGTTGGGTACGTTATGCCTTATGAGCTGTAGTTGAGTGGCACACTGAGTATGTGGGCTGTCATTTGGGTTGTGTTGGGGGGCGGAGGTTGCTTGCATTTCTGCTTTGGAGGTCTCTGTTGTTTGGGCAGATATGTACTGAGAGCCTCCACGAATGTAGGTGTGTTTTGTGCTTCTGTGCGTGTGTCTTTGTGGTGTAGGTTTTGAGGGACTATGTGATGTGTGGTGCGGTGCAAGTGTTTACATTCTCCTCTTGACTGTCTAGGCCAGTCTTTGGTGGAGAGCTTTGCTTCCAGTTTGGCTATATAAGTGCATCTCTCACAGGTCGTAGTGTTGGGTGGTAGGAGAGGGTTGTCTGTGTACATGAGGCAATTGCTGCATTGTCCCAAGATAGTACAGTTGTGTACACTTACCATAAAAGTAGATGCTCGAGTGTATTCACTGTTGCAGTCATTACATTTGGGTAATCCTGCTGGCAAGTTGCCTTCAGTCGGCCTGAATTCCAAAGTCGTGGGTCCTGCGTCGGCTGCTGTCACCCCTTCCCTGACGTCAGGTCGTCAGGGGTGTAAAAGAAGCAGCAGATGCCATTTTCTTCAGTTTTTCTTGCCCCAGATGTCAGGTGCCCCTTAAAAGGGTAGCCAAAACTTATATAAACTTTACCTTCATCTACAAGCAAATACACCATATAGGTTGTATAAATCAGAGAAGGAAAGAAAGGTTTCAGCAGAAAAAAGGGGGATGGCGGGTGAGTAACCTGGACTGCAACAGTGAATACACTCGAACATCTACATTTATGGTAAGTGTACACAAGTGTACTATGTTCTTTGTGTTTCACTGTTGCAGTCATTACATTTGGGTAGAGTCCCAAAGCTATGGTTGGGAGGCTGGAGTTAAACAGCATTAGGAGCGGCTGTGAGGCCCTGCAGAACTGCAGTGGCAAAGCCTGCCCTGGATTTAGAGCAGAGTGGCAGATGATAGTGCTTTGTAAAGGTGTGAACTGAACTCCAAGTAGCAGCCTCTAATATGTCTTTGGTTGGTACTCCCCTGAAAAAGGCTGCTGAAGTGGCTGCAGCTCTGGTTGAATGTGGCCTAATGCCCTTAGGCACTGGCTTGCCATGGTGTAAATAGAAGAAATTAATGCAGTGCCCTATCCAATTTGAAACAGTCTGCTTTGAGATAGCCTTTCCTTGTGATCCTGCAGCATATGCCACTAGCAATTGCTCTGTCTTCCTGAAAACTGGTTCTGTCCAGGTAGAATCTAAGTTGTCTGTGTACGTCCAAAGAATGCAGAATTCTCTCCCCCTTGTTCTGTGGATTTGGATAAAAAGTTGGCAGATGAATAGTTTGGTTAAGAGCCACACTGGACACCACCTTAGGCATAAATGTTGGGTTTGTCCTTAGAGAGACCCTGTCTGGATAAAACATGATAAAAGGTTCCACAGCCATGAGTGCCTGTAGCTCTGATACCCATCTTGCAGAAGTTATTGCTAGGAGCAGAGCTGTTTTCCAAGATAAAAACTTTATGTCAGCAGTAGCAGCTGGCTCCAACTTGTTCAGCTGCATGCAATAAATCCTGCATTTCCTTGTTTTCTGCACATTCAGAGTTTAACATTTTTTGTTTAAGCAATGCCATGACATGTTGCTGATATTTGAGCATATGAAACTGACAGTTTAAGGCTCTTATAGACAAGGTAGCAGATGTGTAAACCTTTTTTCTCCATCTATCCAGTGCCCTAGAATCCCTGTCAGAGGGGGTAGGGTTTTTTTGCAGCGGAAGCCTTAACTCCTTTGGGACCCTGTGAAATAGTTTCTGGGTCTGCAGCAGGGTTTTTAAAAAGTAATTTATGAGTCAGGAACCCTGTAATATCTGTCAGGCTTAGCAGGAGCTGGGGGGTAAGGAGTCAGGGGTCAGACTAGACTCCAAAAACACATCTACAATGTCTAGCATAGGTGGAATGGCTAGAGGCCTGTGTTGATGTAGTAAAAGGAAATCCCTGAGCCTCTTTTTAGATTCTGAAAAATCTTGGCGCTCTCAGTGGAAATGCTCCCTCATGGTATGCAAGGTTTCCCCAAAAGAATTGTCCTCTGGAGGACTGGAGGTGAAGCTGAAGGTATAGATTTCTTCAGCATTAGAATCCTCATTGGGGGGGGGGGGGGGGGGGAATATTCCTGATCAGAAGAGAAATCAGAAGAAATAGAAACCGGATCTGAAGATTCATAGTCAGTCTCTTGCCTAGGCCTCTTATCAGGAGGGGGATGGGAACCCCTGAACAAGGTAATCAAGTCTTCGGCCATTTTGAGCATCTGTTTTTTGGGCATAGAAGCCTGTCCACGTGGCTCTCGAGTTTGTTTCTTTGCTTTAGAAGGTGCTTTACTCTTTGCCTTTGAAGCTGAAGTCGGTTTAATGTAAAGTTGCTTAGGCCTGAATACACCCTCAGAAGCCGTTGCCTGCTCAGCAGCTCCGGACCCATCTGAGGGAATAGGGTCCGAGGTTCCAATACCTTGAGTTTCCAGTGGCATAGCCGACTTCACGTGGGAGTTGGTAGCGGCCGGCGACTCTAAAGTATTGGGTGTCAGGGGCTGCGAAAGCACCTCACCGAGAACCGGCGACTGGCTTAGGAGAAGCTTTGTCATCGGTTTTGGACCTCGGTTGTTTATCTCTCTCCTTTTCTTTGCGTTTTTTGTGAACTCCAGTAGTCGGATGGATATCCGACGACATTTCTGGATAATTAAACCGGCGTCCAAAATAGTTTAAAGCAAAATCATACCAACGCTTAATAGTGCATTGGTTAAATTTAGCACAAAACCGACAACCAGAAACGTTGTGATCAGAGCCTAGGCAAGGAATACAGCAAGAATGAAAATCATTATGAGGTATTTGCTTTCCACAAGAAATACAATTATTAACTTTTTCTGACATCGGTCTGGAGCAAGCAAAAAGTTTCACCAACGGGGTACTTAGCTTTACTGAAGACTTGGGGTCTGAAACTCGAACACGAAAATCTCAGTAGTCGGCCGACCGGCACTTGCGAACTGCTTCTGCTTCGGGCACCACGCGGCAAGAAAGACTGAAGAAAATGGCGTCGGCTGCTTCTTTTATATCCCTGATGACAGGGAAGGGGCGACAGCAGCCGACGCAGGAACCAAGACTTTGGAATTCTGGCCGACTGAGGGCAACCTGCCAGCAGGATTACCCAAATGTAATGACTGCAACAGTGAAACACGAAGAACATGCCCAGATTCATCAAGTAGACAGGAGAAAACACCGGGAGCTGAATTTTAGACATGCCTGAATAAGTGCTTATTTATTAAGCACTAAAAACTGTTTTCCTCTAGACAAGTTAGGAAAGTTGAGTGCTGTAGTAATTTGTAACTTATTTAGTGCTTACAATGAGTTCTGAACAAATGCTGAGCTCGAAGAAACAGATGAGTGCTAAAACTAAAAAGTTGGCTGGTTGCAAGGGAAATTTTGAAGAACAGACTTTATGGCGCCAGGAATAGTTTAACCCCAGTTAAGTGGGGGGGCTTAGGAGCTCACTAACAATCCTGGACACAGCAAATCCGTATCTGGACAAGACCTGCCACAGGAAAGGGGGGAAGCAAGCTTAGAATTCTTTTTTTTTTTTCCCCAGTAAAGTGGAAATGGAGAAAGCTGGAATAGAAGTTAATTCAACGTTAAGAATCTGAGTGGGTTGGCCTTCACAAATGTTCTCTATTAGATTGAGTGAACTAATGACACTAGACTGGGAGGAGTGTCACAGACCAAATATACAGTATGGGCGGGCAACTGCAAAGCCACAGAGTATAACACACAACACTAGGGAGGATGGGTGGGAAACATTACAGTTCCTAGCTGTAGCCACTAAATGAAAGTTTTAAACAGATCAAGGAGCAGACTCGAGAATGCTTTTAACTGTAAACAATTATCAAAAATGCACAGAAAAGCTTGGCTAGAGCACTCACAAACAGAAAATACAACTCTCAGTATGAAAAAGCAGTTTACAGTTAAGTAATGTTAAAACAGTATAAAACAGTACATAAATACAGTGAAACAATAAAAAAAAAGCTTTATAACAGTGCAAAATGTAGTAGATCAATTGTATAGCACAATTATAAGCGTTTCAGAAGTGCAGTTCAGTGAAATAAGTGTAAGAAATAACTTATCCTGCTCTTGGAATCTTAAGGAATTTCTGCTTATGCAATGCAATCCATTGTGTGTGTGTGTGTGTGTGTGTGTGTGTGTGTGTGTGTGTGTGTGTGTGTGTGTGTGTGTGTGTGTGTGTGTATACTATCTGCTGGTGCATGTACATCAAAGGACCAAAACTAAGGAAGGCACGCACAGTTTCAAGCTACCCATTTCTGACAGTCATGAAAAAAATGAGCAAACCTGTAACAAAAACAAGAATACAAAATTATAAACTTGCTAAACTTAATCGGACAGCCACTCATGAGCCTGGCAGAGAAGCTGTCCATGCCTAAGGGATGGTAGAAGACTTATAAAAGTATTCGGTGCAGAGGGCACACACAAAGATAAAATATGCTCAATACTCCCAACTCTATGTATATATCTTACACTGAGAGGCCCTTTGCAGTAGTAATGGCTGTGAAGTAGTATGAAACACCTTCCTGGCTGAGAGAAGCCAGAAAGGTCAAAAAAGAAAAGGCTCAAGCCCAGACTCTGATCATGGTCGAACAATGCA
Source organism: Protopterus annectens (assembly GCF_019279795.1). NCBI lineage: Eukaryota > Metazoa > Chordata > Ceratodontiformes > Protopteridae > Protopterus > Protopterus annectens. The sequence continues at coordinate 991,348,082 of NC_056727.1, forward strand.
TGGTGAAGATGCAAGTTAGTATTTAAGTGGCTGTTCACAATTCAGACATTCTACAAACAAGTAAGGAAAGTTGTCAACAACCCTGCTGGGTCAGCCTCCTTTGACCAGATTCTTTTTTATGTGGAAAGGGTGGGAGCTGTGAAAAACTAAGTAATTATTGGAACAGGTAGGCTTTCCTATACAGTCTAGATCCAAAACATTTCTCTTCATATTTCTTAAATATTGTAACATCCAAATAATCAACACTGTCTATGGACCAACTGAGTGAATTTGAAATATAGGCATACACCATTAATAAAGTTAAAATCTTCCACCTTACTATCCTGAATTTTCCATAAAATAAACACATCGTCTATGTAACGCAAGTAAATATGCCATTGTTTGCTAAATCTGGAATAGAGTATAAATTTGGCTTCCCATGAGAACATAACTAAATTAGCATATATAGGTGCGCAACTGGCACCCATTGCTACTCCCTTGATCTGTTTAAAATATTCCCCTTCAAACATGATGCAATTATGACACTAAGGCAATAGTCAGCACAAAAATCCCCAAAGATGAGCCACAATCCAAAAACTTATTTAAAACAGCTTTAATAGCGACACAAAACGAACTGACATTACAAGTTGAGCGCTTTCATGTACGTCCATACACTTCATCAGAACAAAGATGATAGTTAAAAACAAGGTTTAAATACCAAAAAAAACGCCAAAAATCTAATCTAAATACATAATTACACTGGGATATTTAAAGCCATAGTACATGATTAATGCAATAAAATTACCCCACACATTCTTTTTTTCCCTTTTTCTTTTTCTCTGTTAAAAACCTAAGTTGACAATTTATCTATCATATCTTCACTTAGACAATTAAAAACATTCAAAAAACATATAATTACATAAATAAAAATTCTCCCCATTAAATGAAATGGAACCATATTCTTCTCTTGTTTTAAATGCATAGTAATTCATATGTATAAACATACTTGATAATGTGTTTAAAAATCAACTGTCTTGTCTTGTAAGTTGATGAATTTTAATACAAATGCACCTATATACTTTAGACATAAAAATGCTATAATAAATAATTAGTTCATACTGATATGAAAAAAATGACAAAAAATGAATAAAATAAAATACAATAACCTGTGGCTGTCAACTTTTAATAAGGGGTTTTGTTGGGATGACTTCATTAAGCCCTGGAAAACAACCTGCATTTAGCTTAATTTGCCATTTAATTTCCCTTTCTCCCACAATCCTCGATGTCACCACCCCTGGGATTAGGCTTCACAGTTTCCAGAATAGCAAACTTGTAACTGTCACAGGTATTGCTACTAACTAAATGACGATACAAAGCGTTGTTCTCATCTTTTCTCTTTATGCAGTACATGTGATCATATATTCTGTTTCTAAGCTGCCTGTCAGTCTTCCCGACATAAAAACAAAAACATGAACTGCACAAGGCTAGATATATCAGATGCCGAGATTGACAATTACCATTAAGTGGGGGATTTGAAACGTTCTTGTGTACCTTTGGTATACCAAATGCGTTCAGTATTAATGGATAATCATTATGTAAAAAAATTACATGCAGTTTCATTTATGACTCCTTGAAATAAAGAGTCTTCCAAAAACATTTGGATTTTTTTATGTGCTACATTGATTTCATTTAATGGCACTATTGTACAAGTTTCAGTATTGTGTAATAAGCTCATAGTGCTGTTATAATCTGTTCTACTCATTACCATCATGCTCCCCCACCCTTATTCAGTTTCATTGTCCTTATTTCTCTGTTCTGTCTAATTCTTTCAATAACAATGCTTTCTCTTCATTTAAATTATATTTCTTATGGTTTCCATTGTTAGCTCTGTGCATTTCCTGAATACAAATCTTTTCATAGCTCTAAAGGGTGTAGAGGTGGATTGAATGTGCTCCTTTTCAATTCTTTGCCTGAAATCTCAACCTTCAAACTATTCCTGAACATAATCTTTAAATTCAGTTTTCTAGTGTATAATTTAAATTCCAGTAAAACTTTAGCTATGTCGCATCTGGACCCTGGCACACATTTTAGCCCTTTCTTAAAAAGTGAAAAGTCTGTTTCTGTGATGTTTTGTCCACTATAATTGAAAATACTGAAACCATCTAAATTCAGTAATTTTCCATCACACGCTTTAATCAAACCATCAGGTCTTAATAATTCTTCCTGTTGTTGTTCTTTCAATATTGTTGCTGGGCTCTATTTTGCTGCCCCTTCAGGGTGTGAGAATGACCAAAATTCTGTTGACAGCTTTTGTTTCCAATCTGTTAAGACCTTCTTAATGGGGGATATTCATTGTCAAATGTCTCACTGTCTGTTCTATGGTTCCTACCATACTGCTGACATGGGTTGTGATGGTGTCCAACATTTACAGTTTGAGGGATTACCTCTCCTGTTGCACCCATTTCTTCACACTCCATCCAAGAAACTATCTATCCCTAGATAAGCTTTTGGGCTATCTTTTTATTATACTCCATTTCGTCTGTTTAATTTTCTCTGCTTCGTTGCTAAGTTTACCTTCTCCTGTTCTCTGACTATCAAAAATAACTGTACTGTGTTTCATACTTGTAAAATGCTTCATCACTAGTAATTTTCATGTTTAAATAATTAATTTTGTTAAACAATGGTTTCATTTTGTTACTGTTAATTCGAATAATAAACTATGTTAAATCTAGTCCATGTCTATCAAACGTGAAGTAATTTTTCTACTTCGTCCTGTCCATTAAGCAAACCATTGGGAAACTTTGACATACACAACCCTTTTGGCACCCTTTTACATTTAAAACACTCAGCAAGGTAAGTGTTGTCACATTGCAAATTATGTACCTTGCCGAGTCTTATCTCAAAAGGATGGAGTTCGTCCTGCAAGTTACACATCCCTGGTGTGCTGTCCTTTAAAGCTGAGGAAAAAGAAAACTCTCTGTTTAACCAATTACTTATTTGGGAATTAAAATCTTCTATTACCCCCCCCCCCCCCTTTGTCCACAAGTAATCTCTTCAGTGTCTGAATTGTTCATGTCATCAGTGTGGATGTTCCTTTTCTGTTTAACCACACTATCGCAGGCTTCCAAGTTGAATCCGCACATCCTTGGAGTCTCTGTCGCAAGGATCACTGGAAACTGTAGTCTTTCCAGTGACGCCTGGATCTGGTAACTTGTTGGGACAATAACTTCACTAATTGGGAAAGGTTGATTTCTTCACCAGCATTTTCTCTCTCCACAGAGTCTTTGGATACCGTAGACATTTTACTTTTCTCCATAGTAGACAGTCAAAACTTTGGTTACCAGGTTCTCAGGGAGAAAAAAAAAACAATAGCTAATCTCCTATTTTGAACGTTTGTAGTGTAGTTCTGTGAACTCGTACTATGGCCTTTAACACTGCAATCAGTGTAAATGTAACTTGAATTAGAACCACTTAAGACCGCTGACACCAACAAATTCAATAATTACACCAGCATTTTCGTGAAGCTTAAAGACGCTAAAAAACCAACAAAAGCCCACCTGTTGAGCAGGATCTAAAGAAACATCTGGCCCAAATGTAAAAACAACACTTATTCAAATTGGTTAAGCGCTTTTGTTCCCATTAGTCAGGGACTTCATCAGAACAGTAACAACTTTTAAATTTCCTCTTTTATACCCTGTAATAATGATCACGACTACTCTTCCCCAGCAATAAAAACCTTAACATCTCTCCATTGTTCACATCCTAAAAATAATTAAAACAGATGTGTAAAATTAAACACTGATGGACTATATCAAATTAAATAATAAAAGGCTGGAAAAAATTAGCAGCTTTAACTAGCTGTTCAGTTGAACTGATCATAGGAGATTACTAGGCCAATGGTCAAGCTTAGCCAAGAGTTTATCCCCAAAAAAGAAACCTCAATCAGCACCTGTCGCCCCTGTCAGTGAGGGACACAGGTGGAACCCCTGGGACAAATTTGTGGTTTCCCATCCACTCATCAAGGTTACACTTGTAAGAGTTCAGTGACATACTTTGACGAGTATGGGGAGTCTATTCCAGAGATGGGACAGCCTCTGGGAGACAAACCTGTCTTTCCAGCAGATTTTGTTAATGTTACATATTAGATTTAAGCCTTTCGATCAGGTAATGTGCGGGGAGTTAGACTTATGGATATGAAGCATCTCTAGTAGAGCAGCGTCTGAGATTGCCTTGTACGCGAGACACAGATCACCTCAGAGGAATCTGTACGATGCAGAGTAGAGTGCTAGTGATTTGAGCCTGTCCATACAGGGGAGGTGTTGGAGGTCATGGCTTTTCTGTGTGTGGAATTTCTGTGGCCTTTCCTGTTGGTGCAGATGTTTGGAGAGGTACATACCAAACGCGGCGTTGAACTCAATTATTTGCCTAATGAGGGAGAAGTACAGAGAGGAGATAACCTCCTTTTTTCTGGATGCAATCCCTACTTATGAGATGAATGAAGTAAAAGGCTTTTCTGACCACTGCCACTACATGATGGTCAAATGTGAGACTGTTGTCAACCTGTGTACCCAGGTCTCTCACGACAGGTTGTGTGCTTAGGGGGTTGCCGTAGATATGGTAATCAGTAGGGGCTTTATTTTTGCCGAATGGTATGATAATACATTTTTTTGTGTTTAACTTAAGGCCATGACTTTGGCATCAATCATTTGTTGCTGTAAGACCCTCTTAAAATATGTTAACATCACTTGGGGAGTCTATGACAGCACTCAACTTACAGTCGTCTGCAAACTTGGTCAGCCACAGACCTTCTATCTTTGCCTGGACTTCTGAGAAGTAGATGCCAAACACTAGGGTTCCCAGGACAGATCCTTGGGGGACACCATTAGTGACAGGTCTGCTGTATGAGGTGGTGGCACCTATTTTGACCTTGTGGGTCTTATTGGTGAGCCAGAAGGCCACCCACCTGATGAGACAGGGATTTACACCAAGTTGTGTTAGCTTTTCGATGATGCCAGAGTGGGGGATTGTGTCAAAAGGTTTGGCCAAGTCAAGATAAGCTGTCTGTACTGACTTTCCCTCATCCAGTGCTTGGTGAAAGTCTCAAAGTCAAGCAGGTTCAGCAGGCAAGAAATGCCCTTGCCGAATCTGGGTGGGGTCAAGTGCTTGGAGATTGCCTATGTCCTTGTTTATGAGGTCCATAATAATACTCTCCATGGCCTTACAGATCAGACTTGTCAAGCTAATGAGGTGATAGTTTCCAGGGTCAGTAGTGGCACCACCTTTGCGCAAAGGGATGACAATGGCAGTTCTGTACTCGGCTGAAATGAAGCCTGTACTTAGGCTATGGTTGAATACAGTGCTCAATGGCGAGGCAAGTTCTTGCTAGAGATGTTCCAGAATACAGCCTGGGATACTATCAGGTCCCATGGAAGCTGTGTTTATTGACTTGGATAGGGCCTTTAATACTTCATCTATGGAGATGTGAGGTGTGGGGAAGGTACTGGGGATGTCGAATGTGCTTTTGGGCAGGGAACAGGTGGGTGAAGTCTGTGCTGAACCTATCTGCTAGCAGATTGGCTAAGTCAACAAGATCAGTATAAGTGGTTGTTAGAAAAATCTATACATGCTGCTTAGAAAATACATTTACATACATGCTGCCTAGAAAAATATATTTACAATGTGTGCTGCTTAGGAAGATGTGTATTTAAACATTCAAACATATATAAGTTGTGTGATCAAATATATAGAGAAATGTGTGCTTTAGTTAGGAATAAATGTACTTAAATCCATAATAGAGAACAAAGTTTATGTAATGCATTTAATTCTGTCTTACTAGAATAATAGTAGATATAAACCTGCATATTATTGCTTAAAGCACAAGCTGCAGTGTAATCAGAAATTTGACCTTGGCAGCTTGCAAACACAGCCTGGCTCATGTCTTTCAAGTAAAGATTATTTTTGCAAAGTTAGAAAATAATAAATCTGTTCGCATGTGTGTCCTCTTTCCTGCCTCCACCAGGAGAGTAGCCTTGTGCGCACTATCTCTGATAGTGTGCAGCTGGGTCTGAGGAAGACAAAGAAAGGCATTAAGGAAGACATACATCTATTGTATTTGAACTAATCAGAGAACCTTGAATTGGCTACATCCTCAGGAGGTCATCATGACTGACCAGCTGCTTGCAAGGCTGTAACATTCTCATGGGAAAAAGACTTTTTGAAAAACACAAATTCAGCACTTTTTATGAATTACTGTGATGTAAAGACCCTGTCACTGACCACACCAGTGAGGTGGGCAAAACTGATAATGACATGTATAAAACAGGTGTACTCTGTGAATAAAGTTAGACAAAATTCTGTACAAACTTGTGTATGGTTTTTTGGCTCCTAATGTACATTAGAGTTTTAAGATACTCAAGTTCTCCTGCATTATTGTTTGTTATTGATTGACATTGTGTTTGAATAACTCAATGATTTTTACAGTCTGACTCTAACGAATTTATTTAACATCTTGGTCCTTCGGACCGGAAATTCCCTTGGTAAGCTACAGGTCAAAATATATAGGTGGTACTAAAGTCTGCGCAGAAAAAGAAAAGACCTCCGACTAAATTGTCGTGCCCAAAGAGGCTGTCCACTTGTCTGATCTGTGGCCGAAAAGCGGAAAACTGGGTCCTAAAAAGCCTATCAAACATAAGCAGGAGGCTCGGGTAAGCAGAATTCCTCTCTTTGTTTTTGTTTTAGATCGGGGACCAGGTTACACTGTGCTATTGCTAAGGTTTGTGATAGGGAGAAAGGTAGTCGAAGTATTGTATCTTGAGTCATAGATCAGGAAATAAAACAAAGCAAAGTAAACAGTCATTCTAGACACTACTGTGAATACGGGGAATAAGATACCACGTGGTACAAGAGCAAGGGTTACGTAACAGTTCTGTTGTGTTTTTTTTTCTCTTTCTCTCTCTCTCTCCCTCTCTTCTTTTTTCTCTTTCAGAAACATGGAAAATGAGTGCACTAAAGGGTCACGTGACCCGCTCCTAACAAAAGATGCAAAATATATGCAATCACAGAGAGCAGATAATGTGAGATATTTTGCAAAATGGGTTAACAAGTATGACTTTGATGGTAAATTGGATAAAATGTCATTAGTAAAACTTTTGAGACAAATAAAATCTAACGCAGAAGGTCAGGCAAAAAAACAACGACAGTTGGGTGTTCCTCAAGCACATAAGTGAATTGAGGAAGCGAACCGAAGGGAACAGAAAAATAAAAATGCAAAGGCATTATTTTTAGACAAAGAGAATAATAACATAATAGTAGCATCGGTCCCTCCCCTACCACGTCCACCGATGCCTTACTCAGAATATGAAGCGGGAGGGCGGGCTGAACCCCCCCCACGTTACCCAGAGACAACAGGGATATTAAGACAACCATTTGTAAAAAAACCTATCGGGACTAGATCCCGAACACGTCAAACACTTGTAGATGTTCAACCGAGCGGAAGTTTATTAAATGAGAGTGAAAAAATCTGTCCATTAATAGAAGTACCTAACCCACAGGCAGGACAGGAGGGCCAGGCCTCAACTCTCTTAGTATATAGACCGTAGACACCGGAAAACATCCAAAAAGCTACAGAAGGAATTCCCCATCCAAAAATTAACTTTAAAAAATTTCTACAGGATTTACAGGGTATGAGATTGAGTTACCACTTAAATGGGAAAGAGGTAAAAAGAGTAGTTAGACAAATTTTAGGTCCAGACTGGCACATGATTTGTGGCGCCTAAAATGCCCGTGACGCGCAACACAGGCCACTCCCACATAGTGACGCAGAACTAAATGCTAGATTAAAGGGTCTTACAGACCGCATTACTAAAAAATGAAAACCTAGGGCAGACTGGACTTGCATTAACCAGTGTGTACAACAAGATAATAAAACTGTGGATGCATACTATGGTAAATTATTAAAATGTTTTAATAACCATAGTGGCATGCCTGTTCCTAAAAATCAAAAAAATGATAGTTCATATGAACAACAATTAAAAAATGCATTTTTAAAAGGTTGTATTGCCCCTATCAATAGCTTCATCACGAAGCACATGATAGATCACCGAACAAGTAGGCTTCAAGCCTTATTAGAGTATGCTAGACATGCCAAAAAACATTTTAACAGTAAAAAAAAAAAAAAAACGCAGGTCTTCACAGCTGAAGACGGTGCGGAAGTTTTTGTAGTACAAGCAGCCAAAAAGGGTAAGCAAAATACTCAGGGTAATAAACGCTCTGACAGAAACTCAGAAATTTATAAAAACAGAAAAAAAAAAGGTGAGTGCTTCAATTGCGGTAAAAAGGGACATTTGGCAAGGGATTGCAAGAGCAAGGCACCTGCGGAAAAAAAGGATAAGGAAAATGAGGATTGACTATATGACAGTTATGCTGCTCAGCAGTCACCAAGAGAGACTAATGAGCAGGGAGATGATGTAAATACCTTAAAAGAAGCAGATGACATGCAACTGGATGTAGAAGTTGGGGAAAGTGAAGTTTTAGATCTGGCACTACTGAGCTTAGAGCTCTATTTAGCAGACACAAAACCGGAAGTTACACTTCTGGTAAAAGGGAAAAAAGTCAAATTTTTGTGTGATTCAGGAGCATCACGAACTTTGATACATCCTTCAAAGTTACCGGAACATTCTGAGTCACCTGATTACATATTAGTAAAAGCAGCAAACGGACAGCTGTACAGAAAACCACTTTCCCATAATATAGCAATAACTGACCCCGTCTCGGGCATGACCCAAAGGAGTAAAATAGTACTTTCTGCCAAATGCCCCATGAACTTATTAAAAAGAGATCTTATGCAACTTTTTGGCATAGCAGTAGTCCCTACCATGAACGGTATGGAGGCACAGAGACAAACTGATACTTTTGTAGTACGGTCGGAGAGTAAAGCTTATTATTGGTACAGCCAGGATCTGGTTACAACCGGTCCAGGGGCAGTGACCAAGGAACTGATGAATGTAGCCACCAGCAAGGTGCCTCCCCTCGATGTTGACCAGCAACATTTATTACATTGCACCCTATATTATTGTAGCACATCAGGACCTGATAAAAAATACGAACAAAAGTTGTTCAGGAATCCTGCAAATAGACTAATACTACGGACCCTATACTGGGACACTGAGGGCAAGTGTAGTGAGTTGTTCGTTACCTCAGAAGTTTTTGGAATTGTACAAATCCAATAAACTACCACACGTTAGCCTAACCAAAAACAAAAATGTTAGGTGGGTAGACTTGGGTGACAAAGTGACAGGATGGAAAAGACTAACTGACTCAGAATTATCGGACTTAGGAGTACAAAAACAAAAACTGAATTGGTTAACGCAAGCACGCCCAGCTGTACACTTACAATAGAGTGAAGACAGCTGATTGGCGTTCTTGATAAAAAAAGAAAAAAAAGCTTTGAGTAAAATACCAAATGTTCTTTGGTCAACAGAAAAATCAAATGTAGGACTTATTCAAACAGCAGGGCCAGTAGTTATTACACCAAAATCAGCCTTTAGACCAAAAAAAAGACAATATCCTTTGAGCAAGGATGCGGAACAGGGAATCAAACCTATCATAATGGCATTACTTAAAAAAGGGATACTGGTGGAATCTTTAGATTCACCATGTAATACTCCTCTATTTCCTGTAAAAAAAGCAAACGGAAAATGGCGGATGGTACAAGATTTACAAGCTGTAAATGATGCGGTAATACCAAGAGCACCTACGGTGCCAGACCCACATACCTTGTTAAATGATTTAAAGCCGCAACAAAAATATTTCACCGTGGTAGATATTAGCAATGCATTTTTCTCAATACCTATCCACCCTGACAGCCAGCATTGGTTTGCATTTACATTTCAGGGCAAAAGGTATACGTACACCCGACTACCACAGGGATATAGTGAAAGTCCAACAATATTCGCACAAGAGATGGCTAGCAACCTGGCAGGGTTTTCTCCACCAGGGGGCAGCCAAGTACTACTTTATGTAGATGACATCCTGCTTGCAGCCCCTACCCAGCAGCAGTGTAGGGAAGATACAATAGCATTGTTAAAATTCTTAGCTGAGCAGGGGCATAAAGTAAACAAACATAAATTGCAACTTTAAAAAGAACAGGTTAAATACCTGGGATATGTGATATCCAAAAAAGGTAAAACATTAGATGAAGATCGAAAAACAGCTATCTTACAAGCACCTAAACCAACTACCAAAAAGGAAATAATGTCCTTCTTGGAAACGACTAATTTTTGTCGAAGTTGAATACCGAATTATGCTTTAAAAACGGCTCCATTGGCTGATTTAATATTTAAAACACCAATGGCAGCACAAAAAACACTGCACTGGACTCCAGAAGCAAAAGCAGCCTTTTGTAGACTAAAACAACTGATAGCTTCATCATTAGTTTTAGGGCTTCCAAATTACCATAAAAGATTTTTTCAAACTGTGGATTGTAGGCGAGAATATATGACGTCAGTACTGACGCAACAACATGGCGGCAAGCAACGCCCCATAGCTTACTATTCATCACAGTTAGATCCGGTGGCACGATCATTACCACCCTGCGTACAAGCAGTAGTCGCAGCAGCTATGGCAGTGCAAGCTTCAGCCTCAGTGGTGTTGTTTCATCCTCTCACGTTGAGAGTACCTCATGCAGTTGCGATAATTTTACTGCAAGAAAAAATAGCATTTTTATCCCCTGCCAGACATCTTTCTTGCATGACCATACTATTGAGTCAACCCCATATAACAATTAAACGTTGTACAACATTAAATCCATCGACATTACTTCCGATTCCTGTGGATGGCATACCACACAGCTGCCTACAGGAAATGAAACAAACAACCACACCCAGACAAGATCTTACTGATGTACCTTTAGCTGACGCAGAGGTGACATTTTTTGTGGATGGGTCCTGTAGACGAGGTCCTACAGGAAAAAACCTAGTGGGCTATGCAGTAGTAACTGATGACAAAATCATAAAAGCACAACCCCTGCAACATAACCTGTCAGCTCAAGCAGCAAAATTGATAGCTTTGACACGTGCTTGCACTCTAGCAAAAGGCAAATGTGTTAACATATATACTTGACAGTCAGTATGCTTTCTCTACAGTGCATGTCTTTGCACAACAATAAAAAAACAGGGAAATAATAACATCTACTGGCAAGCCGATTAATCATGCACAATTGATTCTGAACCTGTTAGATTCTATTCAGTTACCCACTAGAATAGCTATCTGTAAATGTGCAGCCCATACAAAACAACAAGATAAAATTTCAAAAGGAAATGCTCGGGCTGATGCAGCTGCAAAGCAAGCTGCCTCAGACCCAGAAACTGTGCTTTTAAATAAAAAACTACAACCTTCTGAGACTCTAAATTTAAAAATGTTAAAAACAATGCAGACATTAGCTACAAAAGCAAAAAAGCAAAAGTGGATAAAACGAGGAGCAATCCTTAAAGAGGGACTGTACATCTCCAAAGAAAAAAAGCCCATATTGCCATCTAATTTGTTTAAATATGCAGCTTTGTTGAGTCATGGGCAGAGCCATGTCTCAACAGGGGGGATGGTACAGTTAGTTAACAAAACATTCCAAACATATGGATTCACGAATTATACACAAAAATTTTGTGCAACATGTCATATTTGTAGCAAACATCATGCACAGGGAGCATTTAAACCAAAGCGAGGGAGCTTTCCAACACCACCCTATCCGTTCCATACTATTTGTATGGATTTCATAGAACTGAATAAATGTGAAGGGAAAAAATACTGTTTAGTAATCATAGATATGTTTTCAAAATGGGTAGAAGCTTTTCCAACTAGAAATCCGGATGCAGCAACAGTAGCAAAGGCCCTAGTGAAAGAAATCATCCCTAGATTTGGCATACCAGAAAGAATTTATAGTGACAATGGGACACATTTAAGTAAACCAGACAATACAACAGCTTGGGAGATTTTTTGGGATTTCCTTGAAAAACCATTGTGCTTATCACCCTCAGTCAGCAGGACTGGTGGAAAGGTACAATGGAATCTTGAAAAACAAGTTGAGAAAATTAATGAGTGAGACTCAAAAGACTTGGATTTGCTGTCTGCCTTTAGCACTGCTGAGCATGAGAACTGTTCCAAATGTAAAGGGCTTGACCCCTTTTGAGATAGTGTTTGGAAGGGCATATTGTGTGCCACAATGGAAGGCCCTCATGCCTGCAGAGCTGGAGGCCGATGGCTCATTAGCTAGTTACATGAAGAAGTTATTAACAAATAAGACTGTTTTGCAGTTGAACTCTTTTTCAGATAAACAAGAAGCAAAACCGGAGGCCGTGCTGACCCCAGGGTCCTGGATTTGGCTGAAAATCATAAAAAAAAAGAACTGGGCGAGTCCAAGGTGGGAAGGTCCGTACCAGGTACTATTGGCAACACCCACTGCAGTGAAAATTGCTGAGAGATCATCTTGGGTTCATTTAACCCACTGCAAACCTGTTAAGAAATTCAGTTTGGACATACCACAGGAACAGGATGGCCAGAGGCAGAATGAATAAAAATGTAAAACAACCCCAGAGACATTGGTTCACTGGCCTACTGATCATACACTTAATAACTATGTTTGTAGTGACCTTTTTGTTGTTATGGTTTTTCTTGCATATAACTACAGAAGTGAAATTAATAAAACGTGATGAAGGACTGGCTATAGACTGGCACCCAAACTTTAACACATACCTGGCTATGAAACGAGTTTATGTAGAGACTATGAACGTTTCAAATTGCTGGGTTTGTACTGCAATCCCCACAGCATATGGAGGACTTTTGATGTCTGCTGTCCCCTTGGGAATAAATGAAACTTGGGAAAACCTGTTATTTGACACAGGCACTGTGAAATCACAAGACAAAGTGGCATTATTTTTGCCTGTTACTCAGAAAGGAATTGTTTGTTTTGTTAAAAATGATACACTCCAGGTTGGTTGGAGTAACTGTAACATAACTGTGTCTTACAAATGTTATATAAAACCTATAGACCAAGGTACTAGTTGTAGCACGAATTATGGTTCATACTTAAGCTTGATGAAAACAACATTGAGAGATGTGCAAAAAACTCCTGAAATATATAGACAATTATCTGTTATAGATAAAAAAATGTTTCATTCAGGGTTAACCCGCATCAGTACAAAAGTAAAAAACTGTTATTTTGTTTGTGAAAAAAAAGCCTATAAATGGTTACCTTAGAATTGGTCCGGCAGTTGTTTTTTGGGTTATCTGGTTCCAGCCATAAGACATACTGCAGAATTGCCCCTGGGTAAAATACGTAATGTGAGAGACGTAGCTCAGCAAGCCAAAAATACAGTCAGAAAACCTACTAATCCAGTGGGTAAGATTGAAGCAAGCTGGAAGGATCATTCATCTGTGAAGGACAAAGAAAAATTGACCCATATGGACTTGAGTGACAGTGTTATATCCTGGGCTGGGATATTCCCAGCCTACGGAGCAGTCAAATCAATTTGGGAACTGAGGAAATTGTCAAAACTCCTCGAAGTAATGAGCAATGCGACTTTTTCCGCTCTTGAACTTGTGACTGATGAAATGAATGCAATGAGAACAGTTGTATTACAGAACCGAATGGCTCTCGACTTCACCCTAGCGGCGAGAGGTGGTACGTCTTGGCGCTTATCAAAGAAGAATGCTGTGCGTACATTCCAGACAACCAGCATGAAATTAATGATCACCTGGAGGTAATACAGCAGGTGTCAGCAATGGCAGAACCAGGCCCAAACCCACTGACAAACTTTTTCCAGAATCTGTTTGGGGGGTGGGGGTCGGTCCTTATGAACATTCTGATTGCAATTTGTGTGGTACTGCTCATAATTGGAGCATGTGTCTGCTGCGGGATACCCTGTGTGAAAAAATTAGTTAAAGATTTAGTTGATGTATCAGTGACTGAAACCATGTACCAAGATATGGAATTGAATTTGTTGATACCAAGTAAAAGCCTATCTGAAATATAAAACAAATGACTTACTTAGCTAAAAATCCTTGAAAGGAAAAGGCTAAGAAATGAACTAATACTGTTTATGTTTCAAATAAGCATTAAATGCATTAACAGGAGGGAGAATGTTAGAAAAATCTATACATGCTGCTTAGAAAATACATTTACATACATGCTGCCTAGAAAAATATATTTACAATGTGTGCTGCTTAGGAAGATGTGTATTTAAACATTCAAACATATATAAGTTGTGTGATCAAATATATAGAGAAATGTGTGCTTTAGTTAGGAATAAATGTACTTAAATCCATAATAGAGAACAAAGTTTATGTAATGCATTTAATTCTGTCTTACTAGAATAATAGTAGATATAAACCTGCATATTATTGCTTGAAGCACAAGCTGCAGTGTAATCAGAAATTTGACCTTGGCAGCTTGCAAACACAGCCTGGCTCATGTCTTTCAAGTAAAGATTATTTTTGCAAAGTTAGAAAATAATAAATCTGTTCGCATGTGTGTCCTCTTTCCTGCCTCCACCAGGAGAGTAGCCTTGTGCGCACTATCTCTGATAGTGTGCAGCTGGGTACGAGGAAGACAAAGAAAGGCATTAAGGAAGACATACATCTATTGTATTTGAACTAATCAGAGAACCTTGAATTGGCTACATCCTCAGGAGGTCATCGTGACTGACCAGCTGCTTGCAAGGCTGTAACATTCTCATGGGAAAAAGACTTTTTGAAAAACACAAATTCAGCACTTTTTATGAATTACTGTGATGTAAAGACCCTGTCACTGACCACACCAGTGAGGTGGGCAAAACTGATAATGACATGTATAAAACAGGTGTACTCTGTGAATAAAGTTAGACAAAATTCTGTACAAACTTGTGTATGGTTTTTTGGCTCCTAATGTACATTAGAGTTTTAAGATACTCAAGTTCTCCTGCATTATTGTTTGTTATTGATTGACATTGTGTTTGAATAACTCAATGATTTTTACAGTCTGACTCTAACGAATTTATTTAACAGTGGTACCACCAAGAACCAATTCGGAACAAACCTGGGCTTTGCCATGGAGGTTTCTGACATAACTGAAAAAGGCTTTGTGGTTCGCCTTTGTTTTGGAGGCTAGTTATAATTCATTATTGGCTTTGGAGATTTTCACTAGTGATCTAATTTGCTTGTTGAGCCTAAGGAGTGAATTTTTCCAGTTGTGAATTTGTGCCTTTTTACTAAAACTGTGAAAATCTGAAGATAAAATGAAGAAAAGGCTGGGTGAGCATGAAGCTTCTCAAGAGCTCTTTCAAAAAACAGAGTTCGAGTTAGAATACAGCACGCTGAGAGAAAACCTGAGATTTGCAGGAGTTGCTCCTGACAAAATTGTGGCAAAAAGGAAAATTATTAAAACTGGAGTGTTTGTGGCAAATGACTACTTACTGAGTTCTCCAGGAAAAACAAGAAGCAAGTTTATCCCAGAAATCAGAGAATGTTAAGAAGCAGGTATGACATTCAAGCTGTTGTACTTAATTGTATTCAGAATGTTTTTCCTGGGGACCTAACATTTTTGGATGCAGAACAGACTAAGGAGGAAATAAAAAAAGGAGGTTTATCTAAGAAAAACTGATTCAGCAGAAAGGGGATTATACAGAGCAAAGAGAGAGACTTTCAGTGCAACATTTTCATTGTTCCAAAGGAAAACGTTTAAGAGACCGAAAAAATACAGGAGCCAACAAGAATCAAGCGTACCTTTATCTTGAACAAGAGACTGCTTGTGGGAGATGAAACTGATCAGGAAGAAAACCAGCAACACTAAAGTCATTGAATAAATGGTAGATTATAAAGCACAAATCCCACTGGATATAGAAATAGGCATCTGAAATATATCTTTGCAAGAAAAGTGCCTATAAAAGACTGGAATTGTGCTGACTTTGTTAAACTTGTGGGTGAACTGTAAAACCTGTAATCCACTTTATGTCATTAATATTTAGGGGGACACTGAAGGGAATGAAGAACTAACAGTTTTTCTTATTAATATTTATGTAAATTTATTGATACAAATTACATGTTATATTGCAATAAGTTCTGTATAGTGTGCAGACAGAGGTATTTTAAATGTGAGTTGTCTTATCAGTGACTGCTGAATATGTACTTTTAGTGAACTGTACGATACACACGCATTATGTTGTAACAAGATAACCGCTAGAAAGAAGCAAGTTAATGTTAACATAATGTTGTGATTTTGGTCTGCTGGGGTGGGGTGCAAATGTGTTTTTATAATATATATAGAATTAAAATAACCATTTCTCTTGTTTTTACAGGGGTGGATATCTTAGGTTCATAGGTTCATACTAGGCTATCTGCCCGAGGGCATTTACAAGCCTAGCCCATCGTTTTGTGGCTTACGCCACCCCTTTAGTATGGGGAACTATACCCATTATTTTGCTGTGCCTCTGGATTACTGACCTTGGATGAAGCTACAGACAATTTTAAGTAAACAGAATTGAAAAATAAGAAAATCATGAAAGTGTGGAAACTGGTAAGTGTCTGTAAAGTTATTAGTTTGCTCCATTAGCAAATTCTCTCAGTCGGAGACAAAGTCTGTAGGTGCAGTTGGCCAGGGGAAATTTACAAAGATTCTTAGCTATTTGCTGTCAATGCTCACTGATTTTACTTGGAGAGGAGTCGCATACAGGTGCAATCAATCAATCTTGAGAGTTGTGAGCATTCTTTGCTGAGGGAAATGTAATATTTAAAGGTACAGAGGCAAGCAGTTCACTAAAGTTTGAAACTGCGGGAAGTAAATAAGAAATAGCCTTCCAGCAGCCATAATAGCTTAGCAGAGCAGTGCACAATTTAGTTAATTTATTTAAAGGTAGCCAGTGCATTATTTCTTAGGGCTAAAAGTTAATGCTTACTGAAAGTGAAAGCATGCAAGCTTTTTTTTTTTTACATCTGGGAGAGGAGCACAGATAAAAAAAGAATAGACAGCAATCAGTGTAAGTGGGAATGGAGACAAACATGAATTTTAGCATGGCCATCCTTAACTGAAGATTAGGTAATGCCTGTGGATGCAAACAATTTGGGGAACTAATTTGATATAGAGAGTAAAGCGGAGTAAATCAGATTAATTGAAAATGTACACAGTTTTGTGTGCGTGTTCCGAGTTAAAAGGAATGGGAACTCTCAATTTAGTTTTGAATAAAAGAAAGTCTTAAACATGTGACCTAAGTTCAAATGGAGATGAAAAGAAGCAACTGCATAAAATAACAGCCTGCCAAACATTACTGTGTGCATACATGCCAAAAGTTGGAAATAAATATTCAAAAGAAGTGTTGTGTATAATAAGTGGGAATATCAGTTTTCCATCATAATGGCTACTCTGTCCATATTGTCATAGAAAGTAAATGACCTTACAGTTATAGACAAAAAGCAGAGAGTATGGAATTATATTAAGAAATGTAAGGTGCAAACAGCAACACTGTGAGAGACATTTCTGGATAGAAATGAGCATGAAAATTTGACAAAGAAAGGATTGCAGGATGGACTCTCAGCAGAATATGAAGGGCAAAGGAAACAGAATAATACTGACTTGCTAGAGGGGCTCAACAGTGATAGAAGAGGGGGCAAAAAGACAATTCTGGTAGGTTTGTGGTAGTAAGGGACTTTTGGCAAGGCAGAATGATTATACTGGCATGTGTTAATGTTCCATGAAAAAATTGCTATTACGAAGATCAAGAAATGTTGGGAGAAATATATAAATTGACTCTCCCTATAAAACTAGGTGGCTCGAGATTGCATACATAACACATGCAGAAGGTTATAAATCAAACTGGAAAGGGATGATGATCAAATGAAGGTGGGTGAGTGGGAAGCCCGTGGTCAGGTAACTGGGGCTTCTGAAATGCAGGAGTAGGTCAAGTCCCATTTCTGCATCCTGCCTGCAGCCCTCCTTCCTCACATTTTAGTAAAATATATATTTTTTTTAACTGTAGCAAACTGCAGTTTACAACCTGCATGGAGTGCTACAGTGCTCAGGTTTTAGATAAAAAAAATTTTTTTTTTTCACTTTTAAACTGTAGCAAACTGCCATATGGACCACACATGGTAGAGTACAATCCTCTGGTTTTTACTAAAATAATCTTTACATTTATATTGAAGCAAGCAGTTGTTACAGTTTAGGCTACACAAAAAGTGCTCAGGTTGGACTGCAAATGCAATATCAGCTTTTAAAAGCCGGTAAGCACTAAAGAGCAATCAAGATGATGGATCAGATGGCCGACTAACCCCCTAACACTCTGCACCTGGGGCAGTTGCCCCCTTCATCCCTCCATAGCTACACTACTGAGGGAGTACTACATGAAAGACCAGCTTTGGTAGAGTTTTTGGTTGTGCTTAGAATAAAACCGCTGTTAAAAAATGGTCAATTGGTAGGACATATAAACTATTGCATGATAACTATAAGAATCAGAGGAGATTAGAAAAGACTGGGAACAGAGACTAGAAAGGCAATTTAAAAAAGGAAAATGGAGGGAAAGCTGTATAGCTCCCAAGTATACAACAAACTTGAGAAGGTTTAGGAGTTTTGCTTAGAAGTGTTTGGATAGACATTTTATACCTCAAGCAGACTTCAGAGAAAGAAAATGCTGGAGGTGTGAAGGGAAAGAGAAGTAACAGAATATGTTTTTGGAAATGTAATAAGTTGGCAGATTTTAAAATGATTTTGAACTGGGACACATGATATGAACTGCCTAGACATAGTAAGGCCTTACTACACTTAATGCTATTGTTTGTCAATAAAGCCATTAGTAGAAAATGTATTTATTATTATTCTTTAACATTTGTTTGCCAGGATAGTCCTCCAGGACAAGTGCCGTTTTCAGCAGAGTCCTGGGGAGAAAAAAGTACAGTTTTGTACCTACCATAAATGTAGATGTCCGATAGGTATGCATCTGCAGTCCTAACAAATGGGGTTGTCCTGCCTCAGGCAGCCCTTCGGTCGGCCGGATTCCAAAGTCTGGGTCTGGCCTCGGCTGATGTCGCACTTCACCCGACGTCATAGCTGCTTGGGTATAAAGGCATCAGCCGACGCCATTTTTCTCAGTGTTTCTTGCCCCAGATGCCAGGTGCCCTCTAGGAAGGCTAAATTTGGATAAATGCAAATAATTCCAAACAGTAGAGAGCAAAAAATATATACATATATACATACAAACAAATACACCATAATAGATTCCCCCAGCTAGCTAAATGAGGGGTAAGTACCCTAGGAATACCACAGAGGGGAAGGAGGGTGGGTAATCCTGACGGCAGATGCATACCTATCGGACATCTACATTTATGGTAGGTACAAAACTGTACTATGTCCTTCAAGGATGCATCTGCAGTCCTAACAAATGGGTAGGATACCATAGCCAAACTGGGGGAGGAGGCACTAAGATAATGATGGTGTAGTTAAGATCCCTTGTAAAACAGCAGTTGCAAAACCTGCTCGGGATCTGGAGTATAAAGGAAGATTATAATGCTTGGCAAATGTATGCACGGAGCTCCAAGTAGCAGCTTCTAAAATGTCTTTGGTAGCCACTCCTCGTAGGAAAGCTGTAGTGGTGGCTGTAGCTCTTGTGGAGTGAGGCCTGATATTTTCAGTTGTCGTCTTTCCATGAAATGAGTAGCAGAATCGAATGCAATTTCCTATCCATTTTGAGATGGTCTGTTTTGAAATTGCTTTTCCTTGCACTCTTGTTGCATATGCTACCAGAAGCTGGTCAGTTTTTCTGCTAGCCTTGGTTCTGTCCAGATAGTAGCGCAGCTGCCTGTGTACATCCAAGGTGTGTAGTAGTTTTCCCCCCCTGTTCTATGGGTTGGGGAAGAATGTAGGTAAATGTATAGCTTGGTTCAAAGATACCCTGGATACCACCTTTGGCATAAAAGTAGGATTGGTTCTCAGAGATACTCTATCCTGATGGAAGATAAGGAAAGGCTGCACTGCCATTAATGCCTGTAATTCAGATACCCTTCTTGCTGAAGTGATTGCTAGCAGGAAAGCAGTTTTCCAAGATAAGAACTGTACGTCTGCTGTTGCTGCTGGTTCAAAAGGAGGAAGTGTTAATTTTTCTAGCACAAAATTGAGATCCCATGCAGGTAAAGGTGGTTTCCTTGGAGGCTTTACATTTTTGATCCCTCTCAAAAATTGTCTGAGGAGAGGATGAGAGAAGACAGGGGGATCCATGTTGTACTCTGCTGAAATTGCTGATGCATGTATCTTAATGGAAGAGTAGGACAGGCCATTATGGAACAGTTCTGCTAAGTATTCCAGGATGTGTGCCAGGTTTGCTAGTGTGGCATTTTCTCCCTTTTCTGCACTCCAAATGAGGAATCTTTTCCATTTGGCTGAGTATGTTTTCCTTGTGGAGGGTCTGCGAGCCTCCAGGATAATGTCCTTGACCATCTGAGATAAATCAAGCTGGTTTTGTTTTATGCAATTTTCCAAGCAGTTAGCTGCAGTGTTTTTAAGTTTGGATGCAGGGTCTTGTAGTTGTTCTGCGTTAGAAGTAGAGGGCATCGAGGTAGGTGCCATGAATGCGTCCGAGACATGCTTCTTAGTAGCGGGTACCAATGTTGCCTTGGCCAGTCTGGAGCTATCAGAATTACCTTTGGCTGTTCCTCTCTGATCTTCAGTAGAACTTTGTACATCAAAGGAAGAGGTGGGAAGGCATACACTGTCAGGTCCTTCCAGCTGAAAGAAAGGGAGTCCACCCTCCAGGCAAGTGGGTGGCATACTCTTGAGCAGAATTTCTTCAGTTGGTGGTTGTGTGGGGAGACAAACAGGTCTATCTCTGGCATTCCCCATTTCTCTGTTAAGGTTTTGAAGATATCTGGATGCAGCATCCATTCGTGAGCATCCGTGGTAGTCCTGCTTAAGCTGTCTGCTAGTGAATTTTCTTTTCCTGGTACAAATTTGGCCTGCAGTTGGATGTTGAGATTCAGGGCCAAGTTCCACAGATCCATTGCCATCCGGCATAGAGGGTATGAATGTGTGCCTCCCTGTTTGTTGATGTACCTCATGACTGTGGTATTGTCGTCCTTATCAGCAGGTGTCCTTGCTGGATGAATGGTCTGAATGCCTCTATTGCATGCTTCACTGCCAGCATCTCCTTTAGGTTTATGTGTAGATTCAGCTGGTCTTGTGACCATAGGCCTTGAATGCACTTGTCTTCCATGTGTGCCCCCAGCCTAGGTCTGAGGCGTCCGTGGTAATGGTCTGCCTTAGATGTGGTTTGTGGAAAGGCAATCCTCTGTTCATCTGACAGGCCTGAGCCCACCACAGGAATTCTTTTTTCAGACATGGAATGATTGGTATCTGGGCTTCTAGACTGTGTCTGTGCTGGGACCATACATTCCTTAGGTACCATTGTAACTTTCTCATATGCAGCCTGGCATGTGGGATCAATATTATGCAGGATGCCATGTAACCCAGGGCCTGCAGGACTTTCCTTGCAGTAAGCTGAGTTAGTCTTGTTAATGCCATGAAATAGACTGGTAGTTGCTTTTGTTTTTCCTCTGTGAGAAAAGCCATCTGAGTTATTGTGTCCAGTTCTGCCCCCAAAAATGTTATCCTTTGAGATGGCACAAGTCTTGACTTTTGTATGTTGACTGTGTATCCCAAGGCTTGTAGCAGTTGAATGACATAGGCCAGATCCTGTACTAATTTTGTCTTGTTGTCCGCTTGTATTAGGCAGTCGTCCAGGTATGGGTAGATTTGAATTCCCTGAAGCCTGCAGTGAGCAATTACTGATGCCAGGCATTTCGTGAATACTCTGGGCGCAGTAGATAAGCCAAAGGGCAATGCTGAGAATTGATAATGCTCTGATCCTGCAAGAAATCTGAGGTGTCTTCTGCAATCTGGTCGTATAGGGACGTGCAGGTATGCCTCCTTGAGATCTAGAGTCACCAGCCAAGATTCCTTGCCCAACATAGGAAGAAGTTGCTGTAGTGTCAGCATTTTGAATTTTGGAACAATGAGGTATGTGTTCAGTGCAGACAAGTCTAGAATAGGCCTCCATTGATTTTCTTTTCTTGGTACAAGGAATAGTCTGGAGTAAAATCCTTGGCCTTGTTCCATAGATGGTACTTTTTCTATTGCTCTCATCTTTAGTAAACTGATGATTTGCTTTAGAGCCTCTGATTTCTGGTTTGGTGGAAGGTTTGGCATTCCTCTCTTTTTTGGTAGTGTGGGGAAGTGAAACCTGTAGCCCTTGTCTATTGTTTGTAAAGTCCATTTGTCTCCTGTAATACAATGCCAATTTCTTGAGAATAAGGCTAGCTTTCCGCCCAAGGGTGCTTCCAGTTGTTCCCTGGTAGGCGGAATCAGAGCCAAGTCATTGTGTCTGTCCTGTGGAAGTGGTTGCAGTCCCAGCTGTGGCGGCACTTCCTTGGCTAGCAGGGTGCCACTGACGACCCCTATAGGCACCCCTAGATTGACCTCTGCCTCTTGGGCGTCTATTTCTGCCTCTCTGTGCTCTGGAGCTGTCTGGAAAGGACCAATTCTTTGAAGGCCAATTTCTGCTAAACCTTGGAGGTTGGACCTGCAAAAAATCCTTGACTGTTTGGACAGATTTTGCTTTTTCTCCCACTTTCTTTAGAACCTCCTGTGCAGGGGAGCCAAACAAACTTCGCTTCTCCATAGGGGCATCCAGGAGTTTAGACTTAACATGGTCTGGTAATGATTGTTCTTTTAACCAGGCATGCCTTCGAATTACTGCTCCAGTCATAGCTGATCTAAATGAAGCCTCCAGTGCATCATTAGCCACATTTTAAAAAATGATTACTGACCTGCTGAGAATTGTGTACCAAATCCTGAAGGGACTTACGGTCTAAAGGTTCAGGAGAGGCCAGTTTTTTATTCAGTTGATCTAGCAAAAATTCCTGATACTGAATCATGTGAAATTGACAGTTTAAAGCCCTCACAGAAAGAGTAGCAGATGTATAAACCTTTTTACCCCATCTCTCTAATGCTCTAGATTCCCTTTCAGATGGGAGTGGGTTTTTGGCAGAGGCAGCTGCAACACCCTTAGGGCCCTGAGAGATGGTTTCTGGGTCTGCAGCATGAGCCTTATACAAGTGGTAGTGAGTATCCGGGACCCTGTAGTATCTGTCAGGCTTTGCAGGGGCCGGGGGAAGAGAATCAGGGGTAGTACTGGCATCATTATATGCATCATCAACAACTGAAAGTACAGGTGGAATGGCTAAAGGCCTATGCTGTGGTAAGTGTAAAAAAGTCCTTAGCCTTTTCCTCGAATCTGAAAAATCCTGACCCTGCCATTGGAAGTGTTCCCTCATGGAGTGTAGGGTTTCCCCAAAAGAAAATTATTCTGGAGGAGAGGCAGAAGGAATGGAATCCTCTGCATCAGAGTCCTCATAAGGTGAGTACAGGCCTTCCTGATGGTCTGTATCATCTGAACCATCCGAGGAATAGTCAGAGGACAGAGGTTCAGGGGGTTCAGTCCTAGGCCTCTTATCAGGAGGGGGTTGTGAGGCCCTGTCTGGGTGAGGATGGGATCCCCTGATCAAAGAAATAAGGTCCTCAGCAAGGCTGAGGATCTGTGAACTGGAGGTAGGCCTGTGAGGGGGGGCTTTTGAAGGTAAGGCCTTGGAAAGTTTGGCTGCTTTAGCCCTGGAGAAAGCCTTGATAGACATAGAAGCAGGGGGTCTAGCTGCCCCACATGCAGGAGTAGAGATGTCCAAAGGAATAGTGTCAGACAACTCTTGTGTGCCTGCTACTTCAGAAGGAATTTCTGTAGCCGACTCAGCCATGGCCTGTGTGGCCTCGGTTATCGGAGGCATGCTTTCGGCCGAAGGGAGAACCGAGGTCTCGGTTTCAGCCGAAACCGAGACACTCGTGGTAGGCCTGACCGTGGTTTCAGCCGAAACCGCGGGCCGCGAGTGTCGGTCCTTTTCTTTGCGTTTTTTAGCTAAATGTGTAGTCGGAGTCTCCGACAGCATTTTATATGCAAAAGTGGAGCCAAAAAACTCTTCAGCGAACTCCGACCGACGTCTAAGAGTCCGTCGGTTGAAGGAGGCACAGGCTAAACAAGCTGATACGTCGTGGTCTGGGCCTAAACAAGGAAGGCAGTAAGAGTGGAAATCCTTATGAGGTATTTGTTTCCCACAAGTTAAACAATTATTTACTTTGTCTGACATCGGCTGAGGCAAGAAAGAGTCCCCAACGGGGTACTTAGCTTTTAGAAGTCTTGATGGCTGAAATCTCTGGATCTGACCGACCGGCACTTGCGGACAGCTTCTGCTTCGGGCACCGCGCGGCAAGAAAGACTGAGGAAAATGGCGTCGGCTGATGCCTTTATACCCAAGCAGCTATGACGTCGGGTGAAGTGCGACATCAGCCGAGGCCAGACCCAGACTTTGGAATCCGGCCGACCGAAGGGCTGCCTGAGGCAGGACAACCCCATTTGTTAGGACTGCAGATGCATCCTTGAAGGACATCTCCATAAGTTCACAGACAAAAGAAAAATTTACAAAAAAGAGACATTACAGAGTAGTAGCATACAGATTGTAGACTTTACAGTTGTTAGTATGCAATAAGAAGATATTCCCCCTTTTGGTTGAAAATACAAGTGTACAGAATATACAATGAGAGTATCTACTGTCCGTGCACAGCTTCACTTGGGGTTAGCCGTTGGTACACACACACACACACACACACACACATACACTCCTATACAGGTTATTGCTCACACATGGATAGGTATAGTTAGATGGTGGTGTTTGTGATGTCCATAATAGATGGGGTGTAGAAATATTGAGTGGACGAGCCTTCGGGGGGGGGGGGTCAATTACAGTTGCATAGAAGGTTGGTGAAGAGGTATGTTTAAGTAGGGTTTTGGAGGAGGGTGTGGAGTTTTGTAGTCTGAGGTCAGGGGGAAGGTTGTTCCACATTTTTGCTATTTCATGGGCAAATAATGATTCCTTGGATTTGTTTTTGCATGTGATGGTTTCGATTAAGGCTTTGATGGAGGAGCAAAGTTGTCTATTTGAATTGTAGAAGTTCAGCATGCCATTCCGGTCAGGGGTTTTCTCAGGATAGTACAGAATTAGATGAGCTAGGCTGAGTTGATGGTACCTTAATAGTTTCAGAAATTCAAGCCAGTGCAAGGCTTGTAGGGAAAGGCAGTGGTGGGATTGTGATTTGGCATTGGTAGTGAATCTAGTGATTTTGTTGTAACAGATGGAGAGTTTATTAAGGTCGGTTTTGTAAAGATTAGTTTGAATTGGGGATGCATAAAGTAGAGTAGACAGGAGGTGGGTCCTGGCTACTGCAATTTGAGATTCAGTGGTTAAATAACTTTTACAGCGCTAGAGGGAACCTAGCCTTTTGTGGACTTTAGTGATGGTTGTTGATATGTGCTTTGTGAATTTGAGTTGCTGGACAATGGTAACTCCTAGGAGTTTAGCCTCAGTGACAAGAGGTGATTTGGGTTTTGCTGGCGGAGAGTACAAAGAAGGTAAGGTTGCTCATTTTAGTACAGTGGAATAGCATTAGTTGCATTTTCTTGGGATTTAGTATGAGTTGTGAGTTATTAAGCCAGTTCTCTACTTCAGAGAAGCCTTCTTGGGCTTTTTGTTAGAGAAGATGGATGCAGAGCATATGAGACCTGTGTCATCAACATACTGGGCTATGTCGGCTTTAGATGTAGCTGAGTGGAGTTGGTTTGTGAAGATATTAAAAAGAAGGGGCCCTAAGATTGATCCTTGCGGCATGCCTAGGGAGTTTGGGAGTGGGGGGGGTAGAGAGTTATGCCATTTGACAGACTGTTGGCGGTTATCTAAATATCTTTTAAACCAGAGTAGGGTGGGTTTGTTAAGGTTGAGGTCAGAGAGACAACACAGTAGTTTATTATGTGAGACTATGCCGAATGCTTTGGATAAATCAAGGAAGGTAGTGGAGACAAATTTACCTAAATTCTTGTGGGAGTTTATAGTACTGGTGAATTTGAGTAGGGTAGTAGTGGTGCTGTGGAATGGGCGAAATCTGTGTTGGGTTGAGGATATAAGGTTGCTGGTGAGGAGACAGGAGTGGAACTGGTGATGAATACATCTTTCTAGGATCTTAGAGAGGGTTGAGAGAATTGCAATTGGTCGATAGGTGGAAAGGTATAGGGAGGGGCCACCTTTGTGGAGTGGTAGGATATATGAGGTTTTCCACAGGAATGGATCGGTGTGCTCAGTGATGGATCTATTTATTAGAAGTGAAATGGGATAGGCTATAGCTGTGGATGCAATTTGGAGGTATTCGGAAGGAAGGTTATTGGCTGCCAGGGTGGTTGATTTTAGTTTGGCTATGAAGTTTTGTATAGTAGAGGTAAAAACAGACGTTAAGTGTGAAAGGTATGGTATTGATATGGGCCTGAGATGGCTGTGGGGTGTTGGAAGAAGTGATGTTGTTTAAGTACTGAGGAGGTGAAATAGTTATTAAAGCTGGAGGCTATGTCCAGGTCTGTACCTGTTATATTGGGGGGGGGGGGGTTCTTTCGGGCTGTAATATGTTATTTATTGTTGCCCAGAATTTTTGTAGTTTGGTATTGTATTTGTTTTGTTGAGTGATATAGTAATCTTATTTATCGAGCTTAACCTGCTTTTTTGCATTGTTCCAAAGCTCATGAAAGGTTTGCCTAGCTGCAGGTGATCTGGTGTTGCGCCAGGTTTTCCATGCTTTATCCCTGGCTCTAAGTAAGGCTTTTGTGGTTTTCTGGAGCCAAGGGGTGGGGTTGCTACATATTCTGATAGTTTTTAAAGGGGCTAGTTGGTTGAGGATATTTAGGAATGTGGAGTTGAAATAATCAGCTGTTTTATCTAATGAAAGGGTTTTGATGGGAGACCAGTTGCAATGTTGCAAGGTTATTATGAAGTGGTCTCTAGGAAAATTTTTGTTGGAGCGGTTTTGTAGAAGGGAGGGAGAGTTAATTTTAAGGCTGTACCCAAGGATAAAAGTGGGGCTGTGGTCGCTCAGAGAGTTTGGTAGGGTGCCACATTGATGGGCAGTATTTGGTTGATTTGTGAGGATCCAATTAAGTATAGATTCTCTTTTTGTGGCCTTATCAATGTGTGTGGGAATAGCTATAAGTTGGGTGAAGTTACAGAGGTTAATATGGTGGGTGGGGGTGGGACAATATGAATTTCTAGTCAATGTTTACATCACCTAGCACGATAGTTTCTTGAGGGAGGGAGTATGAGGCCCAGTGAAGTATGGATTCTATGGTGGCTAGGTTGTCACCCGGGGGGTATATAGATACCCAGTAGGATTAGGTGCTTATGTTGGTTAAGGGAGAGTTTTGCAAATAGAGTATCTGCATTGTTGAAGTTGGGGGAATCCTTTTGGAGGAGTTGGGAGTTGTAGGTTGGTTCTGTGAAGTAGAGCTAAGCCTCTGCCTCTTGTGTAGCTGGTCTGCACTGAGAATGTTATACCCAGGTGGGGTGATGGAATTATCTTTAATATGTGGTTTAAGCCATGTCCCTGTGATGAGAATAATATCAGGGTTATACAAGGAGATGGCAGCATGAAGGTCATCTAATTTATTCATGATACTGCAGGTATTCATATTTAGTATCAGTAAGTCGGTGGGTTTGTGCTTAGCTGGATAGTGATGGATGCATGGCTTATTATAGCAGGGGTTGCTGGCCTGGGGTTGGGGTGAATGTCTCCTCCTAGTAGTAGCTGGGTAGTTATACAAGTGGTAGTTTTTAGGTATTGGACGATTAGGTAGTGAAATTGTAGACTTGGTTGCTTTTTAGATGGATAGAAGTGGTACATTGGAGGGGCATGGTATATGGGGGGTTGGGTTTATATGGGGTATATGCTTGTGTGAGTGGGGGTTAAGGTGGGGGATTTGAGGTGGACATAGTGAGTGAGTGTGAAGAGATAAGTGCTGATGGTGGCTACTGAGAGACCGGTAAATAGGGAGGTTAATCCCAGGAGGGTATAGTGATGATGGGACTGGGGGTAATGAGACCTAGAGGGAGTGAGGTTGTGGAGTTAGAGGAGGTATTTATATTTGGTAAGGGTGTGAGTTGGGGTGGGTACGAGATATGGGTGTGGATACTGAACTGTTAGGTGGGCTGGAGTGGTGGGAAGTTGAAGGGCATGTGTAGATGGTGCTGATGGATGTAATTATTGGATAATGGGAGGATGAAGGGAGGGTCTTAGTAAAGGAGGAAAATGGAAATCTGCTGTAACTGAGTAATGAATAATGTAAGAGAGATAAAGTGGAGATGGGATCTTTAGAAAAGGGAATGAGCAAACTGCATAGAAAGAATGGAATTTGTGAGAACAATATATGCAGGCTAATGTTTAGCAGGAGAAATTTTAAGGGAGGGCAGGAACGAAGTAAATTATGAAATGGATTGAATGACAATTGTTAGAAAGAAAACATATAGGTAATGTACAATGAATGTAAATGAAAGGCTAATAATGGACAAACAATGTTTTTGTTTTGTTTTCTATTGATGTATGTGTGCCTTATGTCTCAAGTGATAATTTAATAAAGGTGTTAAAGTGAGGGACTTCACAAGTGGACTGAAACCCATAAATGAAATGCAGCCTCAATCTGTACTTGTTTTAATTTTTTGTTAAAAGTCAGCATTTTTTTCCCAGTAAACTGCATCTTAAAGATAACTGTCTCCACTAAATTTACCTTCCTACAGCTGTAATCTGCTAATAAGCTGGCAGAAACATGCATCCATATCAAGGGGCAAATAAGACAAGTCAAACAATACATTATAATAGGCAAGAATCACGTATTAACTCAGTGATTGAGATAAGGGTATTTTGCTGCCAAAACAGAGAACTTTTTCTAGTAAGAAGAATGCATTTAATGCATAGAAGGCTTTTGTTGACCTCTCTACAGGTTTTAATATTATCATGGGGCTTTCAAGAGGTCAGCTGGGCTGAAAGATGGAACTGGCTATCTTCCCGACTGAGGGCGTCATCTCTGGCTTTACTGAGAAGGCCTCCTGCACTGCCAGAGATCTGACAGCCTGAAAACATACTGCCATGTTTCCTCTCTTTACACTGGGGGCAAAAAGGATTACTAGCTCATGTCTGCCCACATACAAAACCAAGGTGTACCTGACCAAAGCTGCAAGGATTTGGGTTACATTTTCCTTTTCTCCCAGCCTAAACGATAAAGAGCCAATCCAGCAAGTTTTCTTTCAGGTGATTTGTGCTGCTGGTATGCCTGCAAACACAAGAGGCGATTATGGCTGCTTGTGTCCTTGCAAGCATCATGGCAATGGATGTATATTGCATGGCCTATCACCACCACCTAGGTAGAGGGACAAGTTAACAGTGTCACCACAGGGAGACACTGCCTTTCCCTTTGAGTGCACACTCGAATAGATTTATTAAATGATATCTACCATAGGCAATGGGCTTGGCGAGTACTCTACCTCTAAAAAGCACACAGGAATGCCAACCCACTTTCTGGGGTTGTAACGTCATACATCTTGCTCTGCTTCACTCTCCTCCCTACAATTGGTAAGCCCATCCTCCACCACCAGCTCAAGTGCCCAAACCACTAAGTGAGCACTGGTTGCCTGGGCTGCAGCTGTGGGTTTATCTGTTTATGCCACCAGAGCCAGCCAACTCCAGCAAATCTTTGTGAAGTTCCTTTCTCAGAGGCAACACTTTCACTGAATCAGGGAGGACAATTAGTTTTCTCCCTGCAAAAGAAAAATTCACCATAACTGCAAACACTTGGCTGGAGGACCAAATACATACTATGAATGCAGGGAAACAAGTTCACCACTTCAGAGATTAGTGAGAGGAAAAGCAGCTCCATTAAAGTATACCATCTTTGCAACTACTTCTATACATCTGTCCAAGTAAGGATTCCATGAAGTGCAGAAGGGAATGCCGAAGTCCACGTCTATCTCATCTTAGATGTTAAAGGCATGACTACCTAGGCCCTGATAGGCAGGAATGAGTGACACTGATGCCTGCACAACTCTGACAGTCCCAGTTTATAGATCTCCAAGGGCCTAGAACCACATAATAAACAAAAAAATTGTAGATATAAAAAAAGAAAAACAAAATCTCATTAGGACTTCTAAAGTCTGGGCTATCAAATCCAAAACCTTTATAAGCACTCTAATAAATGAGGATAAAACTAAGGCTATAGCAGTAAACTGCATTTCCATACATTAGCTGATTCAGCTGGTTTAGCACCACCCATATTTATGTCACCATAAGATGAAGTACTTGGGTGCGTGAATTAAAAAGGATTCTATTACAGCAGCTAAGCATATGTGGGAACAGACCAGACAATTGGAAGCTCTTGTAGATAGATATGGATAACAAGGTACAAGCACTGAAATGTTTGTCCCTTTAGCACTATATACAAGCAAGGCATATTTTTTTCAATCAATCACAGGAGAAGCCATGGATTGTAATAAAGAATTGAAGGAATTTTTTTGGAGGAATGAGGGCAAATATCAAGTGGGATGAGGTGTTTCTCCACACAACACGTCACTTTAAGATTACCAGATTTGTAGAGATACTTTACAGCTACACAGTTAAGGTTCACACACCTAGCACAAGCATAAGACAACTCAAAAAGGAAAGAAATGATGCTGAAATGGCGGGGGAGGTCACAAAACAAGCAGAGAGTAGAAATTTGGAAGCAGGCACTTAGGGAGAAAAGTAACAAAGATACAGATTTTAATATGTTCAAAATAGCAGAAACTATTTTGAGAACTAAACTAACTTGGGAGTAGAGAAGAGATTGATAACAGTATAGTTATACAGAAAGGGATGGGGAGTGATTGAGTTCTGATTACGTTTATACTTGAGTCTAGGACAGAAGCCGCAGTAAAAATGGGATAATCAGTAGGGAATATTAAAGAATGCATAACTGTAATAATCAGAAGAGGCTAGAAAAGACTGGGAAATGAAAACAGAAAAGCAATATACAAAGAAACAATGAATGGATCTTCGTATGGCTCCGAAGTATGGAACAAGATTCTAGAAGGTTTAGGATTTTTGCATGACAGTGGTTATTTTACTCCGCAAGAAGACTTCAGAGAAAAATTCCACAGGCAGACAGCAACTGCTAGAGGTGTGATGAGAAAGAAAGGGGTACCTGGGAATTTTTTTTTTTTTTTTTTGTAATGTAACAAGTTGGTGAATTTCAGAAATTCCCAACAGGGTACTAAGGAAATTTGTTTGTGCTCAGATATAGAAACAGTTGCCTAGTCATGGTAAGGCCCTACTGAGTTTAATGTCATTAGATGCCAAAAAAGCATCACTAGGAAATGTAAATCAAAAGCAAAACCAGATGTAACAGAATTGTTGCGTGTTATAAAGGAGATAAAAAAATGGATGCGGCATCTTTAGAAAAGGAAAAGAGTAAACTAGAGAAATAAATGGAAATCTGTGGGAACACTACATACAAGTGTGTTGTTTCAGGGAAAATTGGACTTGAGCAGTCTACACAATGTTGAAAATGAATAACTGTCAAGAAAAAAAAAGCATCTGTACAACGTCTAGAAAACAGAAAAAAAAACAATGCAATGCTTTGTTTTCTCTTTTATAACTGAATGTGTACTCATGCTACTGTGCAAAGTTTGATGGTAATAAAGATGTGAAAAGAAACTTTGTAAACACTCTGGGTGCAAATGACAGCCTAAATAGCAGAGCAGCACTTCATTATGGTGGAGGGAAACTGTAGAATGAGGAGCCTGGTAACCTCCAGTAACTTTAAAAATTTGAGATTAAAATTTGGGTAAAGCTAAATATCCCTAGGAGTCACATGGTAAATTTTAAACAGCATGAAACACAAGATTACCAGCATAAGCTTTAAATCTACACCATGACCAGCATAAGCTTTAAATCTACACCATGATGAACTTTCTTCCAAACAGATTTTCCATGTTGGGGAAGGGTCAAGAAAAATTTAAAAACACTTGCTAAAGTCATACTTCACACTGAAATGTTGGGATTGTACGACGGAAAGTCGCAATTTGAAGACTGCCAAAATTGCTTACTTTCTGCTGTGGTTTAAGTATTCTAACGGTTGCTCATTTTGTATATATTTAATGGTTATTTAAGTCTGTTTGGCTTCATTAAGATTGTCTGCATGTGTGGGAGGGGTAGTCTTTATGTAAAAAAAAATACGTAATGGCAGCAGCATGGCAATCTGCAACATGCAGCGAGACTAACAGAGCTGAGTGAGGTGTACTGAAGAGAAAAATTGATATGAGGAATGCTTAGATACCAGGAAACAGAATACAGAAATTAGTTAAAGGGGAAAGTAGATTAGCTTATAGTTGACATGGTTTCCATCCTGGTGTGGATTGAAAGTGGTTTGACAAGCCAGGAGAGAAAATTAGAATTTTTTTAGCGTACACTTATAGGTGCTTTAGATGAGAAAGAACAAAGAATTGACAAACAGAATGGCCTTGTACTCTGCACAAATGAGAGGAGAGCAGTGGTGAATGTTTATATAACCCAAAATGAAGTGAAAACAATTAAAAGAAGTGTTGGAAGCAGTCATGGAATACCAGCAAGGGATACTGTTATCAGTAAGAGGAGACGGAATTTGGTATGAGATATCAACAGTGTCAGTGGGGAACCAAAAGTGCAAAGAACAGCCAAGCAAGACACTTAAATATATTGAGGATCATTGGGTTTCTTAACATTAATTGTGAAACAAACACAGCAAAAGAATATACTTTCTTTGCACAGCAACACAAAGCTGCGGCTAGGTTAAACAGACTATATACTTCAGTCTAACATGCATACATAATGTATGATTATGTGACCCATCCTTTGACTCTTTCTGATCATACCCCAACCTTACTTAAAATCAGAAAGCCAAAAGATAATATTGTCAGGCACTGACATTTCCCCATGCATCTGAGGATAAAAAAAATATAGTCAACAGGTCGAAGTTTTGATCCAACTTCTAGGACCACTTACGTATGGTAGTAATAACGCAGGGTTAGTGTGTAAGGAATGAAAGTTACAGCACATTTAGTAGCAAATAAAGTGAGGGAAAATGGGAAAATAGTAACATAAATTGTATATTATATTTAGGTAGAACTAAAGAATGTAAAATTTATTTAATCTTTTCTCTCCTATGATTTACTGTACATTGATAATTGTCTGAAGTGCTGTTTTCTCTTGACAGTATGTAGAAAGAAAACTCAAATTCTGAGATGCATTCTTCTGTGACTACAACCTTCTGCAGTGATATGAAGTCAAAGAAGCAGTGATACAATTAGCACAGCTATAGACATGGACCAAGTGACAAGTACAACACTGTTAGGACTCACAGAAGGGTTCCCAGTGGGAGAGGGTGTGCACTAGGGTTCAGCTCTTAGCCCACTGCTGTTCATACTAGTGATAGGCTACATTAGCAAACAGGTCGGAGGGGACAGATCAACAAAGTTGCTGGATGCAGATGATGTGGCATTACAGGAAGACTGAGTAAGAACTGCAGCAAAGGACAGGGAAATGGAATGCAAAATAGAAGGCATGTGGAATGAAACTGAGTACAGATAACAGGTGCAGTGGCAGCAAATGAGAGAAATCAGAAAAAGCTGAGAACTGAGATAGACTGGGAAAATAGTGTAACAGGTTAACAGCTTCAAGTATCTGGGAGGGAAGGTTAAGGAGAAGGGATGTCTGAATAAGGAATTTAAAAGCTAGAATCAGAAGATCTGCAGCCGACTGGCACAAACTGTCAAGGGTCATATGACATAAGAATGGCAAGGAAACTGAAAAGTAAGGTGTACAAAACAGTGGTGCAACCAATTCTACTGTATGGTACATAAACCTAGGCAGTAAAGCCAGGGCAGTTGAGGAAGCTAGAGATGATGGAGATGAAGTGTCTGATATGGTTAGTAGGATGCACACTGTGAGACAAAGAAATGAGGACATCAGACTAGAACCCAAAGTAGCTCCAGTTTGCAGAGACAGTCAAAGAAAACAAGTTATGGTGGTTTGGGCACATGGGCAGAAAAGCAGAAGATAATTTAGGACAAACAGAAAGAAGACAAAAGGAAATGACGGCATGCAGCAGAGGTGAATGGATTGTGTGAGAGATTATCTGCAATAGTTGAGCATGACTGTTGAAGGAAACAGTGGCACTTAACTGACAAAGATGGCAACAGACATGACACCCCAACCGGATCCAGAAAATTGGGAAAAACGGGGTTGATGATAACTATAACCTGTTTTGTCCACTGTTTTAATTTGTGTGTACTTTTTGTACTGTGATGTCAATTTCTATTATTGGAGCTTTTCTACACAGGCTTTTGGTGAAAAGGGGTCTTGCACCCAGTTGGACTTTTCCAGTTAACAAAAGAATTAAATAATTATGTAGGATAACAGAACAAGAAAAGGAACAGCTGTAGCAACCTAAAAGGGGTACAGAAGCATATTTGCAAAGCCTTAGTCAATATAGGAAAACATTAGAACAACTGTACTTTGATAATACTACTAGGAATATTCACATTGTTAGCACTAACAATTGGAGAGTAGAATGTGGAGCAGAACAAAGTAAAACATGGGAACAGGAGTACCAGAAAATGGAAAGAGAATATTGGAAGCCTTAAGAATGTACTACTATAACTTTATAAGGGAGAGCTATGGATGCCACGGGTAGAACTGCAAGAGAATAAAAGGGGATGAAAATAGAGCATACCTGACTCATTTTCCTCGCTAAATTAAAGCACCTAGACATCCTCCTTGTTACTTTAACAGCAGCCTCGGGGAATGCAGCTTGAGCATCTTTTCATGGCTGTCTGTCTGTCTGAATTAGGCAGTCGTCTAAGTATGGGTAAATCTGGATATTCCTTTGTCTGCAAAAAGCAATGGCCGGAGCCAGACATTTTGTGTAAACTCTGGGAGGAGTAGATAAGCCAAAGGCAAGCGCAGGGAACTGAAAGTGCTGAGATCCTGCCCTGAAACGCAGATATTTCCTGCATAATTCCCTGACAGGAATGTGGAGGTAGGCCTTCTTTAGGTCTAGGGTGGCTAGCCAAGTATCCTTGGAGAGCATGGGTAGCAACTGCTGGAGGGTGAGCATTTTGAATTTTGGGATCACCAGGAAGGTGTTTATAATGGAAAGATCAAGGATGGAGTGCCAGGGTGCTCTCTCTTCTGGGTACCAGAAAAAGTCTGGAGTAGAAACCTTGGCCTTTCTGTTCTGCAGGAATGTGCTCTACTGCCCTCAGAGAGGAGGGAAAGGGACTGCTTTTGCACCTCTGGCCACTGGTTTGGAGGTAGATCTGGGAACCCTTTTGGAGTTGGAAAGGTGTGGAAAGAAAATTTGTATCCCTGGGACACTATGTTGAGAACCCAGCGGTCGTTGGTAATGGTGGCCCAGGTGCTTGCGTGAAAGGAGCGTTTTCCTCCTAGGGGTAAGTGAAGGTGGGCAGAAGGAGGGGGTGGAGGAGGAGAGTCATTGTGAGTTCTTACCATAAGGGGGAGGTAGTCCACTGCTTAGATCTCTGCATTCCCTGAGGCTGCTGTCTGGGGGGTCTGGGCTGAACTGGCCTGGTGGGAGCAGGAAAGGACCAGTGCTTGGTGGGACAATGCCTGCTGAACCCTGGGTGGCTGGACCTGTAAGAAATCCTTAACTGTCTGCATAGATTTTGCTTTTTCTTCCATATTTTTAAGACGACTTCTGCCCTAGTGCCAAATAAGTTGTCTTTGTGCAAGGGGGCATCCAACAATTTAGATTTAACATGGTCTGGCTTGGGCTGCTCCTTAAACCATGCATGCCTTCTAAGGATAGCTCCAGTGACTGCTGCCCTGCAAGAAGCTTCTAGGGTGTCAAAACCACAGTGCAAGGTGCATTTAGTTACTTGACTTGCAGAACCTATTAACTCTTGCAACTCTTTAGATTCTGCACAAGCAGGAAAGGAAGACATTTTTTGTTTGAGGAGTTCCAGGGTATGTTGCTGAGATTTTAGCATATGGAACTGAAAATCGAGTGCTCTGATAGCAAGAGTAGCTGAAGTGTATACTTTTATACCCCATCTGCCTAGTGCTCAGGAATCCCTATCTAAGGAGGTGGGATTCTTAGC
Organism: Protopterus annectens; assembly: GCF_019279795.1. NCBI lineage: Eukaryota > Metazoa > Chordata > Ceratodontiformes > Protopteridae > Protopterus > Protopterus annectens. Next base: position 991,384,163 of record NC_056727.1, read on the forward strand.
AGAGGTTGCTTTAACTCCTTTAGGCCCTTGAGAAATTACCTCAGGGTCAGCAGTAGGATTTTTAAAAAGAAATTTGTGAGAGTCAGGGACTCTGTAGTACCTGTCTGGTTTTCTGGGTGCAGGTGGGAGGGTGTCAAGAGTCAAATTGGATTCCAGGAAAACATCCTCCACAACATCCAGGACTTGGGGGATGGGCCAAGTGTCTATGCTGTGGAAGATCTAAGAATTCCCAGAGTCTCTTTTTAGACTGAGGGTAGTCCTGACTTTCCCATTGGAAATGCTCCCTTAAGGTATAAAGGGTTTCCCAAAGGAAAAATCCTCTGGGGGAGAGGCTGAAAGAATTGAATCCTCTGCATCAGAATCCTCATAAGCAGAGAGGGATTGCATGTCTTCATATTCAGAAGCATCAGAGTCATCGGACTCCTGTTCAGACAAAACTACAGGGGACAGATCTCTCTTCCTTTTGGAGGGGGTAGCTTGGCTTCCCCTGATCATCATGATAAGGTCTTCCACCATTTTAAGCATTTGCAACTGAGGCAAGGAAGCAGGTGCCTGAGATTGGGTCATTGGTTTCTTGGGTGTGGTTCATACTCGGTCATTTTCGAAAGAATGGTAATCGCGAATGAAGATGTCGGCTTGTGTCGAGAATCGCTAGTGCGAAGGACTTCCTTGGAAGCCGTTGCCTGCTCAGCAGCTCTGGACCCATCCAAGGTAGTGATGACCACAGGATCCTTAGTCGAAGAGTTTTGCGGCACACCAGACTCCAAAAGGGTCTCGGTAACAGCCTACGAATCCACAGAAGAAGGCATCAGGGACTGCGAAAGCGCCTCACTGAGGACCGGAGAACTGATGACTAGCTTAACGGGAGTGTCGTCGGTAGGTTTGGACCTGTGCAGTCTCTCTCTGTCTAAGTTTTTTTGGAAGATCTGCTGTAGGGATGGCTTACTGAAGCCACATCAGAGTTTGAGGACTGTAAGCGAAAATATATAGCTACAATAAGGGCCAGACGATGGATAGTTCTGGTGTTGTACAAAGCACAGAAGCGATAGTGGGGGGATGTTATGGTCTGGGCCTAAGCAAGTGACGCAGTAAGAATGAAAGTCTCTGTGTGGTACTTGCTTTCCACAGGCGAGAGAATTGTTAACTTTTTCTGACATTGGTTAGTGCAAGAAAAAAGGATTCCCAATGGGGTACTTAGCTTTAAAAAACTTCAGCTTCAATTTGTTAGACGAAACTCAGGTAGTGGCTGACCGCCACTCATGCGAACTTGCTTCTGCTTCGGGCACCATGGCAAGAAAGACTGATGGAATGGCGTTGGCTGCCTTACATTACACTACTGATGACATGACGTCAGTCCTGAAGCGACAGCAACCAACGCAGAAAAACTAAGCTTCTGGTATTCGGGCCAGGCGAGGGCTACCCTGGCAGGGATAACCCAAATGTGATGACTGCAACAGTGAAACATGAAGAACATCAATTTTTTGTTTACAAACACCTTTATTAAATTATCACATAAAACAGTCACACAATACAAAAGAAAAACAAAGGTTTTAGATATTCATATGCTATAAAATCAAATACACATTTTCTAACAATTTACTTCAACATTCCATAAATTGCTTAATTCCTGCCTTACCAAAACCTAATTCCTCCTGAACACTACTCTGCATGTACTGTTTCCACAAACTCCATTCAAGTCTATGAAATTTGTTCCTTCCACTTTCTAAAGATCCCATTTTTAGTCCTTTTATCTCCACAATATTCAATACTTCAGCTACAGCCATTAAGTGTGATTTCCATTTTTGTAGTAACTGCTTTTTTGGTAGCCAACAACATTAAATTTAATGAAAACCTTGCTATGTCTAGGTAATTCAGATGCTCTATTCCATGTCAAAATAATTTCCTAAGTTACAAGGAATTTTTTAAATCTGACAACTCACTGCACTCCCAAAAATATGCTCTTTACCTCTCTCTTTTCCATCACACTGCCAGCTTTTGCCATTTACCTAAAGAAATTTCTCTGAAGTCTGATCTGGTTACAATACCCATGCAAACACTTTCAAGCAAAAATGTTAAACCTTCTAGAATTTGTTGCATACTTGGGAGCCATTCAGATATCCTCCTATTGTTCTGTTGTAAACTGCCTTTCCAGTCTCTCTTCCCAATGTTTTCTGAACTCCTCTGACTGATCCTTAGTTATCATGAAATATTGTATATGCCCTACAATTACTCATTTTTAAGCAGCAGCTTCTTTTCTAGAATTTTTTAAACAAGAAATATTCTTATTAAATCATGTATGATATACACAATCATACATTTATATAAATGAAAATAAACCATATTGACACCATTTTAGTTGTATAAATCACTTATCTATCCAGTCATTGTCAGGCAAACATTAGTTCATCCAAATTCTGCCTTCTTTTAAACCTCATTCCTCCTCTGCATGTATTGTTCACACAGCTCTCGTTTTTTCCTATGTATTTTGCTCCTACCCTTTTTAAAGATCTCATTTCCAGTTGTTTTATCTCTATTACTATATTTACTACTTCTAATACATTGGTTTAGACTTTAATTTCCATTTTCTAGTAATTGCTTTTTTGGCATCCACCATAATTAGACTCAGCAAGGCCTTACTATGTCTAGGCAATTCCGATTCTGTATCCTAGCTGAAAAGGATCACTTTCTTAGTTACAACAATCTGCTCACCCAGTATCTCTGACAGAGTAGTCTGCAGGGAATCATTTAAGTACACTAACTCATTACACTCCCAGAAAATTTGTGTTCACAACTGCCTCTTTCTTACCATTCACACCTCCAAAATTTGCTGTCTACCTGAGGAAAAAATCTTTGGAGTCTACTTGGGGTATAAAAAATACCTATGTAAACACTTCCAAGGAAAGATCCTAAAATCTTCTAGACTTTGTTGCATACTTGGGAGACATACATATTTCCCCCCATTGTTTCTTTGTGGGTTGCTTATCCAGTCTCTCTTCCCAATCCTTTCTAACTTCCTGTCATTGATTCTTATAATTATCATGCAGTATTTTATATACTCTACTAATTACTCCTTTTTAACTGCAGCTTCTGTTCCAGATTTTACCAATGCTTGCTTTTCACTTAGGATCTTCTTATTTCTTTCTCTATGCCTATACTCTAATATCAGTCCTTGATAGGGAAGGCAATCGCAAGTCTGCAGTTGAAATAAATTCTTGGCCTCTTTCTACTCTATTACCTTTCCCTCTCTAATTATTTGCTCCCAGTACCTTGTTTTTTTGCCAGTTTTCCCCAATAAATTCCAGCCCCCTCTTGCATATTGTCTACATTCTTAACTGCAGTCATCCCTATTGGCAGAATCTCCTTTCTCCATTCATGTGTTGTCTTAGTTCTTAGAATACTTTGTGCTACTTTATGAATATAATATTATGTCTGGTTATTATTCTTAAGGATTTGCATGCAAAATCCTAGTCTCTCCTTGTTTCTTGAGCTTCCCTCCTGTTTCATCATTCCTTTCCATTTTGAATTATAGGTCTCTGCTTGCACTATATATAGGAACCTCAACTGTGTAGCTCTGAAATACTCCTTCAAAGTGGGTAATCCCAAAATGCCCTGTTCTACTTGAAGAATCAGCTTATCTCACCTGACTCTTACCATCTTCCCTCCCAGATAAAATCCTTCATGTCTTTAATGGATATCCACAACTTCTCCTCTGGTTGATAAAAACATGCCTGACCTGTGTATAAAACTAAAGGGACTAAAAACATTTAACTGCTTGTATCTTGCTATCCATATCCATAAAAAGTACAGTTTTGTACCTACTATAAATGTAGATGTTCGAAGATCTACATTGCTGCAGTCCTTACACTTGGGTAGTCCGCTGTCCTCGGTCGGCCCGAATATCAAAGTATTAGGCTGACGTCGGTCAAGGCGCTTAAGACTGACATCAGAACGTCAGTGTACAAATGCGCATGACCGACGTCATATCCTCAGTCTTTTCTTGCCCCAGATGTCAGAAGACCCTAAAAAGAAAGGTCAAAACCAAAAGACAGCAAAAAACAACCAACCACCCTTGCACTAATATGTACAATATATACAATATCCACAATATTCACAACCCAAACCACACAACCGCCTCTAACTACAGAGGGGAAGGAGGGAGGGTAATTGGACTGCAGCAATGTGGATCTTGAACATCTACATTTATGGTAGGTACAAAACTGTACTATGTTCTTCATCTCACATTGCTGCAGTCCTTACACTTGGGTAGAATCCCAAAGCAGAGGTAAGGGAGGATGGCAAAACTATAAAGCATTAGGAGCTGCCAAAATGCCCTGTAAAATTGCAGTGGCAAAACCAGCCCTAGATTTAGAGTAAAGTGGAAGGTGGTAATGCTTAGAGAAAGTATGCACTGAACTCCAAGTAGCTGCCTCCAAAATATCTTTAGTTGCCACCCCTTAAAAAGCTGTAGAAGTGGCAGTAGCCCTAGTGGAATGAGGCCTAATCCCAGCAGGAATCACCTTACCATGATGGGAATAACAGAAAGCAATACAAAACCCAATCCACTTAGAAATAGTTTGTTTTGACACAGGCTTGCCCTGAGAACCCAAAGCAAATGAAACAAATAACTGCTGAGACTGCCTGAACCCTTTAGTTCTGCTCAAATAATATCGCAACTGCCTGTGTAAATCCAAAGTGTGCAAAATCTTTTCCCCTTTATTTTGGGGGTTTGCATAAAAAGTAGGCAAATGAATAGTTTGGTTTAAAGCCACACTAGAAACCACTTTAGGCATAAAGGAAGGATTAATACGCAAAGATACCCTGTCCTTATGGAAAATCAAGAAAGGCTCAACCGCCATAAGGGCCTGTAATTCAGAAACCCTTCTCGCAGAGGTAATGGCCAACAAAAAAGCAGTCTTCCATGACAAATATTTCAACTCGGCAGTAGCTGCAGGCTCAAAAGGTTGTAGAGTGAGTTTCTCCAACACAAAATTGAGATCCCAAGCAGGAGTAGGAGCTCTACGTGGGGGTCTTATATTCTTTGCCCCTCTAAGGAATTGCTTAAACAAAGGATGAGAAAACAATGGTGGGTCACAGTCATAGTGAGCAGAAATTGCTGCAGCATGAACCTTAATAGAAGAGAAGGACAAACCCTTGTCCAGTAACTCAGTAAGATATTGAAGAGCCACACTTAAATTAGGCTTAGAAACATCAAATTCCTTTGCTGTACTCCAAAATAAAAATCTCTTCCATTTATCTGCGTACACTTTCCTTGTACTAGGCCTCCTGGCCTCCAAAATAACATTCAAAACTTGCTGTGGAAGCTGAGACCCTCCAGGGTTTAAAACAGAATATGCCAGGCTGTTAGATGTAGAGAGTGAAGTTTGACATTGAGTAAATGACTGTTCTCCTGAGACAGCAGGTGTGGAATCGAAGGCAAAGGCCATGGAGGCTCCCGTACCAGACTGCTCAGTAATGGGTACCAGTGCTGTCGAGGCCAATCTGGAGCTATTAAAATCATCTTTGGCTTGTCCTGTCTGACCTTCAGGAGTACCTTCGGGAGGAGAGGCAGAGGTGGAAAGGCATACACATGAAGATTGCTCCACTTGAAAGAAAGAGCATCCACTTTCCAAGCTGTGGGATGAAACCTTTTTGTGCAAAACTTTGGCAGCTGGTAGTTTAGTGGAGAAGCGAACAGATCTATGTCTGGAGTTCCCCATAACACTGTCAGTTTCTGAAATACATGAGGATCCAATTTCCACTCGTGGGGATCCATAATTTGTCTGCTCAACACATCTGCTAAGGAGTTCTGTGCTCCCGGCAGAAACCTTGCCTGAAGATTCAGCTGTAAACTGAGAGCAGTCTCCCACAAAATCATTGCTTGTCTGCATAGAGGATAAGAATGTTCCCCTTGCTTGTTGATGTACCACATGACAGTTGTGTTGTCTGTTAGAACCAACACCTGCCCTGGAAGAAGTAAATCCTTGAAAGCTATTAATGCAAATTGGACTGCTAACATCTCCTTCAGGTTGATATGTAGATGTTGAAGTCTGGCAGGCCACGTGTCTTGTATCCACTTTCCATTTAGATGAGCTCCCCAAGCTTTGTCTGAGGCATCTGTCGTTAGAATCTGACTCGCCTCTGGTCGGGTCACAGAGAGTCCCTTGTTTAGGTGACATTCCTGAGCCCACCACAAAAACTCCTTTTGAATGCAAGGTATTATTTGAATGACAGTGTCCATATCTTGGCAGTGCTGTGTCCATACATTTTTGATACACCATTGTAGCTTCCTCATATGCAGTTTGGCATTGGGAAGCACCAGAATACAAGATGCCATGAACCCCAAGGCTTGAAGGACTGTCCTTGCAGTCAGCCTGGACTGATGAGACAACTGATGGAAGTAAAGAGAAAGATTCTTTTGTTTGTCCGGGGTCAAAAAGGCCATCTGGGACGCTGTATTCAGTCTCACACCCAGAAAGCACATGTCCTGAGAGGGTACTAGACTGGACTTTATTTCGTTCACAGAATACCCCAGGCATCTTAGCACTGCTATCACATACTGTAAATGATGAAGAAGTTCGCCTTTCTTGGGCCAGAATCAGGCAATCGTCCAAATAAGGATAGATCTGTATTCCTCTTAGCCTGAAGAAAGCTATCACTGGAGCCAGAACTTTCGTGAACACTCTGGGCAGTAGATAAGCCAAAGGGCAATGCAGAGAACTGATAATGAAAAGTCCCAGCCCGAAAACGCAGATACTTCCTGCAACTGAGCCTGATAGGAACATGAAGGTAAGCCTCCTTGAGATCCAGAGTCACCATCCAGTGATCTTTGCCCAGCAGAGGCAAAAGCTGTTGTAATGTCAACATTTTGAACTTGGGAATGTCCAGATATGTGTTGAGGATAGATAAATCCAAAATTGGTCTCCACGTGTTCCCCTTCTTTGGTACTAGGAACAGGCGAGAATAAAATCCTAGGCCCACTTCTGGTAGAGGGACCGGTTGTATGGCCCCTATTTGAAGAAGCAGAGAAATTTGTTTGTGAGCCTCTAGTCTTTGCTGAGGAGGAACGTCTGGCATGCCTTTGAAAGGAGGCAAGGTATGGAAATAAAACTTGTAACCTTGGTGTATGATATCCAATACCCATCTGTCTTGAGTAATCAAACTCCAATTTTCCTTGAAGAGTGCCAACCTTCCTCCCAAAGGTGCTGTCAGGCGAGAAGGATCTGGCAGCTGAAAAGGTAGGTCATTGGGCCTGTTTACGAAAGGACTGGCCCCTGCCCTCACCCGAAGACTGTGCAGGTGAACTCCCCGTTCTAGGTCTGAAGGAACTCTGAGCCCTGCCCCTACCACATCTAGATCTACCCCTAGACTGAGAATCATAAGAAGGATACGTCCACCCCTTAAGCAGGCCAATTCCTACTAAACTTCGGAGGCTGAACTTGCAAAAAATCTTTAACAGCCTGCATAGACTTAGCCTTGTCCTCCATTTTCTTCAAGACTGACTCCACAGGTGAACCAAACAACACATCAGACTGTAAAGGAGCATCCAAAATCCTTGTCTTAACATGGTCAGATAAATTCTGATCCCTCAGCCAGGCGTGCCTGCGAAGAACTGAACCAGTGGCAGCCACCCTAGACTAGGCCTGTACAGCATCAAAACCACATTGTAAAGAATGCTTACCCACCTGTTCCGAGACATGCACCAAATCTTGTAATTCTTTACACTCAATGCCTTCCGCCAGAGCATCTACCTTAGACTTCAATTGAGAAAGAAGATAGTTTTGATATTTCAACATGTGAAACTGGCAATTCAAAGCCCTCATAGCTAAGGTGGAAGAAGTATAGACTTTCTTTCCCCATCTATCCAAAGCTCTGGCCTCTTTATCTGGAGGAACCGGATTTTTACAACAGAGGCCTTGACACCCTTAGGTCCCTGACTAACAGTTTCTGGGTCCGCCCTAGGACTCTTATAAAGATATTTATGAGCCTCAGGCACCCTGTAATACCTATCCGGTTTAACAGGAGCAGGAGGCAAAGAATCAGGATTAAGTGAAGCCTCTGCAAACACATCCTCCACAACATCCAGAACAGGTGGTATAGCCAAAGGCCTATGCTGGGGTAAAAGCAAAAATTCCCTAAGCCTTTTCCTGGAATCAGAGAAGTCCTGACCTTCCCACTTAAAATGTTCCCTCATGGAATGAAGAGTCTCTGAAAAAGAAAAATCCTCTGGAGGAGAAACAGAAGGAGTCGAATCATCTGCATCAGAATCAGAATAAGGAGAGTACTCCTGCAAGTCTTCAGCCGAAGACTCTGAAACATCCGAAGCCTGCTCAAAACTCCCCAACTCTGGTTCCACCCTAGGCCTCTTATCAGGGGGGGGCAAAGAACCTCTAATCAAAGTAATTAAATCTTCTGCCATTTTAAGCATGTGCTTCTTGGGCACAGATCCCGTAGAACTAGGAGTGACACCAACAGAAGCTAAACCTGGCCTGCCTCTGGGAGAAGCCTTGGAAACAGAAGGAGAGGGCCTAACCACCCTAGGAAGGGAGGGGAGTACAGTAACCTGAGAAGCCCCTTCAGCCTGACCTGCCTCCTGAGAAGCCACATCCTGCAATATCAAAGTCTCCCCCTGGGACTCCAGAGAAGCCTCCGGAACCACGGTTCCACTGACGCCTCTAAAGAACCGGCGTCCGCACGGAAGACTCTTCTTGCCTGGGTTTAGCTGCTTTGTCTTTGCGCTTCTTGAAGAAGCGGCGTCGGAGCATCCGACGGCATATTATAATTGCACTGCTTCCCGAAGACCAACCTGGCACAATCTAACCTTCGCTTAATAGTGCGCTTATTGAACCTAGCACAAAAGCGACACCCAACAACGTCGTGCTCAGGCCCCAAACAAGGAATACACAAAGTATGATAATCTCTATGCGGTATCTGCTTCCCACAAGAAATACAGTTATTCACTTTTTCTGACATCCGTAAACCACTGAGGCAAGAAAAACTAAAATATTCCCAACGGGTACTTAGCCAACTTTGACTCGGTCTGAAACTCCGAATTCGAAAAATTTCAGAATGCCGAACGGCACTTGCAACGCTGCTTCTGCATCGGACCATGCGGCAAAAAAGACTGAGGATATAACGTCGGTCATGCGCATTTGTACACTGACGTTCTGATGTCAGTCTTAAGCGCCTTGACCGACGTCAGCCTAATACTTTGATATTCGGGCCGACCGAGGACAGCGGACTACCCAAGTGTAAGGACTGCAGCAATGTGAGATGAACATCAAAGCTTCCAATTTCTCAGTTTCTGTATCATCTTTTAGTCTCTTCCCACATATCCGTAGCTTTTTAATCCATACTCTAAGTACTTTGTTTTATTATGTCCCCATAAATATAGATATTGCTGAACAAATTCATGTGTGGGTACATAATTTACAGCTATTGCCTTTGTTTTAAGCTTCGTTAATTTTGTATCCTGAAAAGATCTGAACCTGCCTCAAAATATCCCACAACACTGAAATTTCCTTTCTTGGTTTTATTAGGTATAAAATAACGTCATCTGCAAATAAAGCCAGCTTTTCTTGGCTACCATACCAATTATATCCTTGAATTTCGGAGTCCCTTATTTTCTTTGCCAATTATTCTAAATACAATGCAAGTAACAATGGGGAGAGAGGACCCCTGGCTGGTTCCTCTGCTCAAACAGAAATTATCAGAGAGGAACCCACCCACTTCAATTTTTTGACTATGATCCCTCATATATCCTCTTAATCAATCTTGTAATTTTAAAAGGGAATGCAAATGCTTCCACTGCCCTGGTCAAACTCCCAGCTTACTCATTAAAATGCTTTCTCTGCATCAAGACCAAACAAAAGTGGTATTTTCTTAAATTCTGCTTACCTCTGGATCAATGTTCTGTTAATGTCAAATGTTTGCCTCCCCTCCACAAAACCACACTGATTCATATCAGTTTTTGCATCACCTTTGCCATTCTTTTAGCCATTATAGACAAATGCTTTATAATTATGGTTTAGGACTGAAATGGGTCTGTATGAAGGTGGATCCAATTGGTTTTTACCCTCTTTAGTTATTACAGCCATCACACCACTTTCCTCAAGGATGTTGCTGCTTCTCTTAAAATATTGTTAAACAAAACCTTCCAGATCTTTATCATTTTTCCTTCCTAGCTTCCAAACTTCCACAGGAAAACCATCTATTCCTGGGGATTTTCCTGTGCACTGGTTATACATCCCCATTTTTATCTCATCTCCTCCTATCCTTTTAATTGATCTTTTCTAGACTTGAGTTGAAAACTCACCCGAGCTAAATCTTTCACTTAGCATATGCCTACCCTTTTCTCTCTACCTACACTCTATCAATCAGATCAAAGCAGACTCTGACATCTGCCACAGAATATCTCAGATTTCTAAGGTTTAACACCTCCACTATTCTTATTAGCCCATCGGCCAGACCTCACAGGAGAAAGACATAATGGTTTGTCAAATCAGTTTGTCAAATCAGTTTGGTCTTAACACCAGCATCCTCAATCATTTCAAAGTCCAGTCCTGGGGATTATGAAAAGGGAGATAAATTAGTGAGTGCATCTGTTGCCTCTCACCCTGATATCCTCTTCCATTCTCTCTGCCAGCCCACACACGGTCTGTATTAGTTTCTTCCAGGCTTTGATTAGGGAGCTGAATCCAAGAGAGTGAAAGTGCATGATCTTTGGAACAAACAAGGTTAAAGCACGCAAATGTCAAGGAAATAATGGCTCTAAGAATTGCCCTCAACACTCAACCATCTTTGGCTCCAGGTCCTCAGTTAATAATCACAGGCAACACCACAGTGATGTGGTACATAAATAAGGGGGGACAAAGTTTCAGCATTCTTTGCAAATTAGCTATGGTAGACCAGGATCTAGAAACTCAGTTCAATTTGTCCTTTCAGACTACATACATTCAGTCAGAGCAAAATAGTGGACCATGAAAGACCCTCACGAATGGAAGTTGTGCATGGAAATCTTAGAGCAATTGATCCATATGTAAGGAGCTCTACAAACAGATCTGTTTGCCTCTAGTCAGAACAGACAACTAAAGAAATTCTACTCCAGGACTCCTTGCAAGCAGACCTGGGGACAGATGCCTTTTTATTCCCAATGGACAGGAATGTTTCAGTATGCTTTCCACCCTTTCCTCTGAAAAAATACAGTTGTGTAAGTAAACTTACTATAAGAGCAGATGTTGAAATGATCACTACTGCAGCAGCAGCCTAAGCTACATGGATTGTATCCTGCATAGATGCAAGCTGGTTAGCTTCCAAATCTTCAGGGTACCTTTCATCCCCCCCAAACTTAAGACATCTCAGGTTAGGGCACCAAGCAGTTCAGAGCATTCATGCCAACTGAGCTCTGACATTGCTAGGAATAACAAAAGTCCACACCTTGGCATAAAAACACACTAAAAAGGGGGGTGGGGGAGGAAGCAGCTACTGCAGCAGTGATCATTTGAACATCTACTATTCTGTTGAATTTACTTATACAGCTGTATTACATTCTTCATACTGATCACTGCTGCAGTAGACTAAGCTATATGGGTATATTACCACAGTTTAGAACAAGTGGGAGGTGTAAGGAGAAGGGTCCAGTAGCCCCTGGAGAATAGCAAAGCCTGGCCTAGAAGTGGAAAACAAACCCAACTTGCAGTGCTTTGTACATGTATATAGATGAAGAGATGTCCCTGGCAAAATGTGGTTTGACCTTGCCCGCAATAGTTTTGTAGTGGTGGAAATAAAAAGTAATGGCCAAAGACAACAGTTGGGGGAAACAATCTGCTTTGACACAGGCTGCCCCATCCTACCTTCACAAGAAATGAACTGGTAGGAAGTTCTGAAAGATTCTGTTCTGTCAAGATACTATCAGAGTTGTCAAAGGACACACAAGTATCCTTTCTTCCTCATTTTGGGGTTCAGGGAAGAGCAAAGGAAAGATGGAGACTTCAGCTTAAAGTAAACTCAAGATACCACTTTAGGCATAAAATGGAGGATTCGTTCAAGAATATCCAACCTCTGTAGAAAATGAAATGTTGACCTCCCATAATAACTTGCAACTCAGACACTCTTCTTGCAGAGATCAGAGTAACCAATAAAACTGTTTTTCATGTTAAGAAGCTCAAGTCAGCCGGATGAGTTGGTTCAAATGGAGCAACAGTTTCTCCAACATAAAATGAAGATCTCAAGGAATACCCACCAGCTTTTTCGGTGGTCTCTCATATACCACCAACTTGAAAACATTTTGACAAGGAAATGCCTTGAAAGAGGGAGATCCATGGGCAGACATGTTGAAATGGCAGTCAAATTAACCATGCCATAGGAAAGTAACTCATACAAATACTGTAAAACCACAGAAACACTAGCCCTGAATGGGCAATGGAGTTGTTGGCACCAAGTAGAAAGCATTTCCCATTTGCTAATATATGATTTTCTAATAGCAACCTTTTTTGCATCCATTAGTATCTGATGTACACCCTCAGTAAACAGGCGCCTAACAGGCATTTGACTATTTAGGCAGTCAGTTGAAGCTGTTTGGGTTTGAAATGTATCAAACACCCATGTTCTTGTGTAAGTAGATACAGTCTGTGAAGAAGCTTATGGTAATTGCCCCTGGCCAATTCCTAAAGAATGTAAGAAGTACAGTTGTGTACACTTACCATAAATGTAGATGTTCAAATGCATTCACTGTTGCAGTCATTAGATTTGGGTAAATCTGCTGGCAGGTTGCCCTCAGTCGGCCTGATTAACAAAGTCTTGGGTCCTGCGTTGGATGCTGTCCCTTCTTCCATGATGTCAGGTCGTCAGGGGTATAAAACATGCAGCCGACGCCATTACATCAGTTTTTCTTGCCCCAGATGTCATGTGCCCCCCCCCCCCAAATGGGGAGCAAAATAAAAAAAATAATTAAAAACACAAAAATATACCTCCAAACAAAATCAAATACACCAAAAAGGCTCTTAAGTGTAGTAAAAGAAAGGAGAGGCGTAGTAAGAGAAAAAACAGGGGGCTGGAGGGAGGGTAACCAGGACTGCAACAGTGAATACACTTGAACACCGACATTTATGGTAGGTGTACACTACTGTACTATATTGTTCGTGTTTTACTGTTGCAGTCATTACATTTGGGTAGATTCCCAAAGCTATCGTTGGGAGGATGGATTTATACAGCATTAGGACCAGCTATAAGGCCCTGCAAAACAGCAATGGCAAAGCCAGCTCTGGATTTAGAGAAGATTGGTAAATGATAGTGCTTGGTGAAAGTATGAACTGAACTCCAGGTAGCAGCTTCTAGAATATCCCTGGTAAGAACACCTCTGAGAAAGGCTGCCGAAGTAGATGCAGCCCTGGTGGAGTGGGATCTGATCCCCTGGGGGATAAGTTTTCCATGGTGCTTATAGCAGAAATGAATACAATGGCGTATCTATTTGGAAATGGTTTGTTTTGAAATAGCCTGTCCCTCTGCCCCTGCAGCAAATGCCACCAGCAGTTATTCAGATTTTCTTCGAGATTTCGTCCTGTCCAAGTAAAATCTAAGTTGTCTGTGTACATCCAATGAATGCAGAATCCACTCCCCCTTGTTCTGTGGATTGGGAAAGAAAGTTGGCAAATGAATGGACTGAATAAGAGCCACACTGGATACCACCTTGGGCATGAAGCATGGATTGGTCCTGAGTGACACCCTGTCAGCATGAAAGATGATGAAAGGCTCCACTGCCATAAGGGCCTGTAATTTAGAAATCCTTCTAGCTGAAGTGATTGCTAAAAGGAAGGCTGTTTTCCAGGAAAGAAATTTTTAAGTCTGCAGTAGCAGCTGGCTTGAAAGGAGGGAGAGTGAGTTTCTCCAAGACAAAGTTAAGGTCCCAGGCAGGGGTTGGAGCTCTCCTGGGTGGCCTCAAGTTTTTGGCCCCTCTGAGATACTGCTTTAGCAGAGGATGAGAAAAGAGGGGAGGTCCTGTGTTGTAATGAGCTGAAACGGCTGAGGCATGGATTTTTATGGAAGAAAAAGACAGGCCCTTGTGAAGCATCTCAGTTAAGTATTGCAAAATCTGAGGTAAACTGGGCACTGCTGTGCTCATCCCTTGAGATTGATTCCAGGCACAGAATCTTTTCCACTTGTCAGCATAAGATTTTCTAGTACTAGGTCTTCTCGCCTCCAAAATGACATCCATCACAGGTTTGCTGAGGGATGTTAAGGGGGAATTTAAGTGATTAGCCAAGCTGCAAGATTCAATGTTTGGAGCTGAGGGTGCAGAATTTGGTTGTTCTGCAGAGACAGTAAGGAAGGAGTCTGAGGCAGGTGCCATGGAGAAATATGTGACAGACTGCGTAGGAGTGGGTACCAGTGTTGGCGAGGCCAGTCTGGAGCAATCAAAATCATTTTTGGTTTGTCCTGTTTGACATTTAGTAGAACTTTGGAGAGCAGAGGTGGAAAGGCATAGACTGATAGGTTTTCCCAGCTGAAGGACAGAGCATCCACTTTCCAGGCTTTTTTGTGAGGAGTTCTTGTGCAAAATTTGTCCAACTGGTAGTTCTGGGGTGAGGCAGAAAGACTTATGTCTGGGCTCCCTCATTTGCATGTCAACATGTTGAAAATCCGTGGTTCCAGTTTCCATTTGTGTGGGTCCATGAGATTTCTGCTTAGTTCGTCTGCCAAAATATTCAGCTTTCCTGGCAGGAATTGAGCTTGTAGTTCTACTTGATAGCTCAAGGCCGTGTTCCACAGTGCCACGACTAGTCTGCAGAGGGAGTAGGAATGTGTACCCCCCTGCTTCTTTATGTACCACATAACTGTGGTGTTGTCCATTAGTTGTCCTGGATGAAGGCAGTCCTTGAAGGCTGTACGTACATTCTGTATAGCTAGTATTTCTTTTTTGATTTATATGAAAGTGCATTTGATTTGGGCTCCATTTGCCCTGAATGCACTTCCCTGCCAGATGAGACCCCCCCCCATTGCATAGTCTGATGCATCTGTAGTTAGGGTTTGGGCGGCAGGGGGTGGTGTGAATGGCAGTCCCTTGTTTTGGTGGCAGGCCTCTGCCCATCATAGGAACTGTAGTTGCAGGCATGGTATGATAGGAATCATTGTTTCCAGGCTGTGACAATGCTAACTCCATAAACTTTTTAAGTACCACTGAAGTTTCCTCATATGCAGTCTTGCATATGGAACTAGAAGAATGCAGGAGGTCATGAACCCCAAGGCTTCCAGTATTTGTCTTGCAGATAGCAGGGTTTTTGTGGCCACCTGTTTGAAGTAAAAGTCACCAAATGAATTTGCTTTTCTGGCGTAAGGAAAGACATCTGGGCAGTTGTAATCAAGCTTGCACCCAGGAATGTAATTTTTTGAGAGGGTACCAGTTGTGATTTCTTTTTGTTTATGGTGTACCCTAGACAAGTTAGAACCTTTTCAACAAACGCCAGACGTTTTAGAAAAATGGCCTTGTTTTCTGCCTGAATTAGACAATAGTCCAGATATGGATATATTTGAATATTTCTTTGCCTGCAAAATGCAATTACTGGAGCCAGGCACTTTGTAAATACCATGGGCGCAGTAGATAAGCCAAAGGGCAGTGCAGAGAACTGATAATGCAAGTAGCCTGCTTTGAAGTGGAGGTATCTTCTGCAAGATTCCCTGATTGGGATATGCAGGTAAGCCTCTTTTAAATCTAGAGTTGCCAACCAGGCATCTTTGCCTAGCATAGGAAGTAACTGGTGAAGAGTCAGCATCTTGAATTTTGGAATGTCCAGAAAGGTGTTTAGAGCAGACAGGTCCAGAAATGGACGCCATGATTTGTCTTTTCTGGGTACCAGGAAAAGTCTGGAATAGAAACCTTGTCCCCTTTCTTCTTCTGGTACTAGTTGAACTGCCCCCATGTTTAGGAGGGAAAGTACTTGTTTCTGAGCCTCTGCCCACTGATTTGGGGGCAGGTCTGGCTATCCGTTTGGAGTTGGCAACATGTGGAAATGAAATCTGTTTCCCTGGGACAGTATATTTAAAACCCATTTGTTCTGGGTTGTAAGTTGCCAGTTTTTTGCATGAAGAGACAGTTTTCCCCCTAAAGGGGAGGCTAACAGGTAACTGCTTGGTAATTTTAAAGGAAAGTCACTGAGACTGTTTACCATAGGGAGGTGTCTTGCTGTTTCCAGATTTGGCAGTGGAGGCACCCCATTGCTTAGTTCTGAAACTCCCTTGGAACTGAAACCTTGTGCTTTTGGAATGTCGGGGTTTGGCTTGAGTGGCTCTGGAAGGAACTGGAAAGAACCAGTTCTTAGTAGGCCAGTGCCTACTAAATCTTGGAGGTTGTACCTGTAAGAAATCTTTCACAGTTTGCATAGATTTGGTTTTATCCTGCATCTTTTTTAGAACTTCTTCAGCCTCATTACCAAACAGACGGTCCTGCTGCAAAGGAGCATCCAACAATTTTGCTTTAATATGATCAGGCAGAGATTGCTCCTTAAGCTAAGCATGCCTTCTAAGCACAGACCCAATAACAGCAGCCCTGCAAGAGGCCTTCAAAGAATCAAAACCACATTGCAAAGTATGTTTTCCAACTTGTTCAGCTGAATGCAGTAAATCCTGTAATTCCTTATTTTCCACACAGTCAGAAATCAACATCATTTTCTGTTTAAGCAGTCCCATGATATGCTGTTGATATTTTAGCATATGGAATTGACAGTTTAAAGTCCTGATTGCCAAGGCTGCAGAAGTATAAACCTTTATACCCCATCTATCCAGCACCCTGGAATCTCTATCAGAAGGGGTAGGATTTTTAGCAGTAGAAGCCTTAATGCCCCTGGGCCCCTGAGAAATGGTTTCAGGGTCCGCAACAGGATTTTTGAAAAGGAATTTGTGGGAGACAGGAACCTTGTAGTATCTGTCTGGCTTACAAAGGGCCGGAGGCAGGGAATCAGGGGCCATACTGGATTCTGAAAACACATCAACAATGTCTAGTACAAGAGGTATAGCCAAAGGCCTATGCTGAGGAAGGAGGAGGAAATCCCTAAGCCTCTTCTTGGATTCAGAAAAATCCTGACTTTCCCAGTGGAAATGCTCCCTTAAGGTATGTAAAGTTTCCCCAAAAGAGAAATCCTCAGGAGGAGAGGCAGAAGGAATGGAATCCTCTGCATCAGAGTCCTCATAAGTAGGAATGGACAAATCTTGTTCATTAGAAGAGTCAGAAGAAACAGAGTCCTGTTCTGAAGATTCATAGTCAAGTTCAGCCCTAGGCCTCTTGGAAGGGGGGGGGGGTGACTACCCCTGATTAGAGTAATTAAATCTTCAACCATTTTGATCATTTGTTTTTTAGGCATAGGAGCCTGATCATGTGGCCTAGGCATCGTTTTTTTAGACATAGATCGAGATTTTGGTCTTAATATTGAAGGTGGTGTCGGTTTAATATACAAATCTGTAGGCCTGAATACACCCTCAGAAGCCAATGCCTGCACAGCGGCTCTGGACCCATCCAAGGTAGCGACATCCATTGGTGAAGCATCTTGCGGCATACTGGACTCCGAATGGGTCTTCAGTAGAGACCTGCGAATCAAACGTAGCGGGTATCAGGGGCTGCGAAAGCACCTCACTGAGTACTGGCGAACTGGCGACTGGCTTAGGAGAAGCTTCGTCGGCAGTTTTTGGACCTCTACGGCCTGTCTCTTTCTTTGCGTTTTTTCGGTATTCTGGTAGTCGGATGGCTAACAGACATCATTTCTGGATAATTAAACCGAGAACAGAAATATTTATAAACAAAAATGTACTGACAATGGATAGTGCGCTGATTAAATAAAGCACAAAACCGGCAGCAAAGTAAGTCATGGTCAGGGCCTAGGTAAGGAATACAGTACAAATGGAAATCCTTATGAGGTATTTGCTTCCCACAAGTAATGCAATTATTAACTTTTACTGACACAGGTAAGGAGCAAGAAAATTTTTCCCCAACAGGGTACTTAGCTTTTTAGTTGAAGACTTCGGTTCTGAAACTCTAAAACGAAAATTTCAGGAGTTGGCCGACTGGCACTTGCGAACTGCTTCTGCTTCGGGCACCACGTGGCAAGAAAGACTGTTGTAATGGCGTCGGCTGCATGTTTTACACCCCTGACGTCATGGAAGAAGGGACAGCATCCGACGCAGGACCCAAGACTTTGTTAATCAGGCTGACTGAGGGCAACCTGCCAGTAGATTACCCAAATGTAATGACTGCAACAGTGAAACACGAAGTACAGTTGCGTACCTACCATAAATGTAGATGTTTGAGTGTATTCACTGTTGCAGTCATTACACTTGGGTTATCCTGCTGGCAGGCTACCCGCAGTCGGCCAGAATTCCAAAGTCTAGGTCCGGCGTCGGTTGCTGTCGCCTCTTCCCTGATGTCAGTGCGCCAGGGGTATAAAAGATGCAGCAGACGCTATTTTCTTCAGTTTTTCTTGCCCCAGATGTCAGGTGCCCCCAAATAGGTAGGCTAAAAAATTATGCCAAGAAGCATGCATGTACTAAAATAAATACTTCCTTCATCTACAAGCAAATACACCACATAGGTTGTATAGAATAGAGAAGTACAGAAAAGTCCCAGCAAAGAAAAGGGGGATGGTGGGTGGGTAACCTGGACTGCAACAGTGACTACACTCGAACATCTACATTTACGGTAGGTACACAACTGTACTATGTACATCGTGTTTCACTGTTGCAGTCATTACACTTGGGTTGAATCCCAAAGCTGAGGTTGGGTGGCTGGGCCTAAATAGGATTAGGAGAGGCTACAAGGCCCTACAGAACTGCAGTGGCAAAGCCTGCTCTGGATTTAGAGTAGAGAGGTAAGTGGTAGTGCTTGGTGAAAGTGTGCACTGAACTCCAGGTTGCAGCCTCTAGAATGTCTTTGGTTGGTACTCCTCTGAGGAAGGCTGCTGAAGTGGCTGCTGCTCTGGTCGAATGCGGCCTAATGCCCTTAGGCACTGATTTGCCATGTTGTGAATAGTAGAAACAAATGCAGTGTCCTATCCATTTTGAAATAGTCTGCTTTGAGATGGGCTTTCCTTGTGATCCTGCAGCATAAGCTACAAACAGTTGCTCAGTTTTTCTGAAAGCTTTTGTTTTGTCCAAATAGAAGCATAGCTGTCTGTGTATGTCCAAAGCGTGCAGAAGTCTCTCCCCTTTATTCAGGGGATTTGGATAAAATGTTGGCAAATGAATGGTTTGGTTAAGAGCCACACTGGATACTACCTTTGGCATAAATGTTGGGTTTGCCCATAGAGAAACCCTGTCCTGATGAAAAATGATGAAAGGTTCCACTGCCATTAATGCCTGTAACTCTGAGACTCTTCTTGCTTAAGTTATTGCTAGGAGCAGAGCAGTTTTCCATGATAGGAATTTTATATCAGCTGTATTGGCTGGCTCAGAAGGAGGCAGTGTGAGCTTTTCTAAAACAAAACTGAGATCCCATGTAGGTATTGGTGCTCTCCTTGGGGGTCTTATGTTTTTTGCCCCTCTGAGGTACTATCTTAGTAGTGGATAAGAGAAAATAGGAGGTTCTGTACTGGAATGAGCTGAAATGGCAGAGGCATGGATCTTAATTGATGAGAAGGATAGGCCTTTGTCCAGCATCTCAGTTAGGTATTGTAAAATCTGAGGTATATTTGAAACAAGTGGTTCGAGTCCTTGTGCCTGGTTCCAAGCACAGAATCTCTTCCATTTTTCTGCATAAGATTTCCTAGTGCTGGGCCTCCTGACTTCTAAAATGACATCCATAACAGAGAGAGGTGTGGTCTGAGTGGCTATATTATCTGCCATGCAGCCAGATTTAAGGTTCTGAGTTGGCTGTGCAGAATCTGATTGTTTTGTTGAGTCCGAAGATTAGGAATTTGAGGTAATGCCCAGGCTGGGCCTTGAGACAAGCTCTTTAGACAAGCTGTTTAGGATTGGGTACCAGTGCTGGCGTGGCCAGTCTGGGGCAATCAGAATAATTTTTGGCTTCTCTTGTCTGACTTTTAGGAGCACCTTGGGAAGAAGAGGCAGTGGAGGAAAGGCATAAACTGTCAGTGTTTTCCAGCTGAATGATCGAGCATCCACTTTCCATGCTTGTGAGTGATGAGTTCTTGTGCAGAATGTCTGTAGTTGGTAGTTGTGAGGGGAGGCAAAAAGATCTATGTCTGGGCGTCCCCATTTCCTTGTTATCATGCTGAAGACCTGCGGATTTAGTTTCCATTCATGAGGATCAATGAGATTTCTGCTTAGTTCGTCTGCCAGAGTATTTTTCTTTCCTGGCAGGAATTGTGCCTGCAGATGTACTTGATAGGTCAGTGCTGTGTTCCACAAAGTCACAGCTTGCCTGCAGAGGGGGTAGGAATGTGTGCCCCCTTGCTTGTTTATGTACCACATAACTGTGGTATTGTCCGTCTTTAGTAATAGTTGTCCTGGATGTAGTAGATCCTTGAAGGCTGTCAGGGCATGCTGTACAGCTAGCATCTCTTTCGGATTGATGTGAAGATGCATTTGCTCCTTGGGCCACGTGCCCTGACTACATTTTCCTGCCATGTGTGCCTCCCAGGCATAATCCGATGCATCTGTTGTTATTGTCTGCCTGGCTGTGGGTAAGGTGAAAGGCTGTCCCTTGTTGTGGTGACAGGCTAGTGCCCACCATCAAAACTCCTGTTGCAGGCAGGGAATAAGAGCTATTATTGTTGCCAGGCTGTGGCAATGTTGAGTCCAAACACTTTTTAGATACCATTGTAGTTTCCTCATATGCAGTCTTACATATGGAATTAGTAGAATGCAGGATGCCATGAAGCCCAGAGCCTGCAGAATTTTTCTTGCAGGGAGCTGGGTCTTTGTTGCCATCATTTGAAAGTAATGAATCAGTTGCCTTTGCTTGTCAGGCGTGAGATAAGCCATCTGGGCAGTTATATTTAAGCTTGCACCCAGGAATATTATCTCTTGAGAGGGCACTAGTTTTGACTTATTTTCGTTTACTGTGTACCCTGGGCAAATTAGTAATCTTTTTACAAACGCCAGATGCTTTAGTAGAATGTCCTTGCTCTCTGCTTGAATAAGGCAGTCGGTCTAAGTAGGGATGTATTTGAATTCCTTTTTGTCCGCAAAATGCAATTACTGGTGCCAGGTATTTTGTGAAGACCCTGGGCGCAGTACATAAGCCAAAGGGCAGTGCAGACAATTGGTAATGCATTGAGCCAGCTATGAATCTGAGGTATCTTCTGCAAGATTGTCTGATTGGGACATGCAGGTATGCCTCCTTGAGGTCCAAAGTAACTGGCCAAGCCTTCTTGCCCAGCATGGGTAGAAGTTGCTGCAGTGTTAACATTTTGAATTTCGGAACATCCAGGAAAGTATTTAGGATTGACAGGTCCAGTATTGGTCTCCAGGCTTTGTCCTTTCTGGGTACCAGGAAAAGTCTTGAGTAAAATCCTTGTCCCTGTTCTTGCTGTGGTACTCTGTGAATAGCTCTCATGTGCATGAGCGCAGAAATTTGTTTTTGTGCCTCTGCCCATTGGTTTTGTGGCAGGTCTGGCATACCTTTTGATTTTGGAAGGGTGTGAAAGTGGAACCTGTACCCTGAGAAACAATATTCAGTACCCATTTGTCCTGGGTGATCATGTGCCAATTTTGTGAGAAAAGTGCTAGCTTTCCCCCTAAGGGTGCTGCCAAAAGGTAAGTGCTTGGCATTTGTAGAGGAAAGTCATTGGGACTGCTTCCTATAAGGTTGTGATTTGTCTTCTCCTCCTTTGGGGGCTGAAGCACCCCACTGTTTAGGTCTGTATGAGCCTTGGGGCTGAGATCTGCCTCTTGGGCGTCTGTATCTGCCTCCAGAAAGGACCAATTTTTAGAAGGCCAGTTTCTGCTAAATCTAGGTGGCTGAACCTGTAAGAAATCCTTTACTGTCTGCATTGATTTTGCTTTATCCTCCATTTTCTTTAACACCTCTTCTGCCTTAACACCAAACAAAGTATCATGCTGTAGTGGAACATCCAATAATTTTACTTTAACATGATCAGGTAAACTTTGTTCTTTTAACCAAGCATGCCTTCGAATGACACAGCCTGTAACTGCGGCTCTGCAAGAAGCCTCTAATGAATCAAAACCACATTGCAGAGTATGCTTTCCCACTTGTTCAGCTGCATGCAATAAATCCTGCATTTCCTTATTGTCAGGACATTCTGAGTTTGTATGCATTTTCTGTTTTAACAAAGACATTAGGTATTGCTGATATTTAAGCATGTGAAACTGGCAGTTTAAAGCCCTTACAGCTAAAGTAGCAGAAGTGTAAACTTTTTTCCCCCATCTAAACAGAGCTCTGGAATCCCTATCAGAGGGGGCAGGGTTTTTTGCAGTGGAAGCTTTAACCCCTTTGGGACCCTGAGAAATTGTTTCTGGGTCAGCAGCAGGGTTTTTATAAATAAATTTATGAGAGTCTGGGACCCTGTAGTACCTGTCTGGCTTGACTGGTGCAGGGGGTTAAGACTCAGGAGACAAACTGGATTCGAAAACATCAACAACAATATCAAGCAAAGGGGGGATAGCCAGAGGCCTGTGCTGAGGCAATAAAAGAAAGTCTCTGTGCCTTTTCTTGGATTCTGAATAATCCTGGCTCTCCCAATGGAAATGCTCCCTCATGGTGTGCAAGGTTTCCCCAAAAGAGTAATCCTCAGGCGGAGGGGCTGAAGGTATAGATTCTTCTGCATCAGAGTCCTCATAGGGAGGGAGAGAATATCCCTGATCTGAAGAGCAATCAGAGGAAATAGAAACCTGGTCAGAGGAGTCATAGTCAGTGTCTTGCCTAGGCCTTTTATCAGGAGGGGGATGGGAACCCCTGATCAAAGTAATTAGGTCCTCAGCTATTTTAAGCATAGGTTCATAGGTTGGTACTAGGCTATCAGCCCTAGGGCCTATACAAGCCTAGCCATAACAATTCCCTGGCTATTTCTTCCCACATTATTTACTTTCCTGGACCCCTGTCTAGCAGGGCGACTGACGTGATCCTTGGGGTGAATTTCCTTTCTCCCATCCAATCGTCAAGGTTCCTCTTGAAGAGGTCCAAAGAGGCACTCTGCTTGACATGTATGGGCAATCTATTCCAGAGTCTGGGGAGTCTCTGGGTCAGGAACCTATCCCTCCAGCATATTTTGTTTATTGTGATGACAAGGTTTAGATCCCTGGAGCGTGTAGCTCTGAGGGATTGGGATTTCTTTAAGTGTAGCATGTCCAACAGCTCTGGGTTTGACATGGCCTTGCATGTTAAGCAGAGATCACCTCTGAGTAGACGATATGCGACAGAGTATAGCTGGAGTTTTTTAAGGCGGTCAGCGTAGGGCATCTGCTTTAGGCCTGTGATTCTTTTTCTTTGGCATGGATGACTGTCCAGGAGAATGCTGTACTTGTTTCCTTGTCTTTAATGGCGTTTTTGACTTTGCCTTGGCTGCTGTAGTGGACTTAATAGTAAGCTGTGAAGGTCTGAAAACACCCTCAGAAGCCGATGCCTGCTCAGCGGCTCCAGACCCATCTGAGAGAATAGTTTCCGCAGGCCCAATACCTTGAGTTTCCAGAGGCCTAGGTGTCTCCACGTGGGAGTCGGATGCGGCCTGTGGCTCTGAGGTAGCAGGTGTCAGGGGCTGCGAAAGCATCTCACTGAGAACTGGAGACTGGTCTAGAAGAGGCTTCGTCGTTGGTTTTGGACCTCGGATGCCTGTCCTTTTCTTTGTCTTTGCGTTTTTTATGAATTCCGGTCGTCAGTTGTTCCGACGGCATTATGTAGTTAAATCTTCAGCCAAAGTAATGTAAAGCAAAATCAAACAGACGCTTAATAGTGCATTGGTTGAATCTAGCACGAAACAGACAACTAGCAATGTCGTGGTCAGGGCCTAGGCAAGGAATACAGTAAGAGTGAAAATCCTTATGAGGTATTTGTTTCAGAGTTGCTGATCCCTGGGCTTTGTTTTTAGTTCCTGTTACTGATCCATTGCCTTATTAGGAAGGAGGGAAGTTTCATTGCTTACCAGTGGGAGTGGGAAGCACTGAGCGGCCTTTTTGTCTGATTTGGTGAAGTTTCAGCCAGAAACTAGTAGTCCATTGGTAGTTTTGGGCCAATTCCTAGCTCCCTTCAGCCCCCTGCTATAAAACACGCTAAGCAAGCCGATTTATACGGAGTTACCACTGTTGCACACAAGAGCAGCGGTTAAACAAGGTTAAACTATTTGGGCCATCTAAATTCCACTCTTGCAATTTTCCCTTAAAACTACCTTCCTCGAGCTGTACTGCTGATCTAACCAGCATATCCTTTAACTGAAACTTCATCTCTACTTGATTCCCAAGTAGACTATTCTCTATCTGTAAAGCCTAGCACTTACTCCTACAGTACTTGCACCTTGATAAAGCACTCTTATTATAGATAGTACCCCACCAGCCTAAAACCCACTTCCCCGGAGTCCTTTGAAAGTCTCTTTATCTACTACTTCTAGTATGTCGAGGGATCAGTTGCTAGTGTCCTCTCCAGCTCAACTGGTGAACCTGGGAATATTGAGGCAATGTTACAACTGCCTCATGTACACAGACAATCCTCTCCTTCTCCCACAAAACACAAATACATGCGAGAGATGCAACTATACGGCCAAACTGGAGGCTGAGCTCTCTCAACATAGGACTGGCAAGACCAGACAGGAGGAGAAGGTAACCACACACAATACATACCCAGTCACACATGGTACCATCACAACTTCAAATCATACACATACTCACACAAAGACATACTGGAGGCTCTGATCAAAAATTTACCAAAACAGCAGAGGCCACCAAAGCAGACACCCAAACAACTACCACCTCACGACCCAACACATGCAACACATAGACCACACAGTCAGAGTGTCAAACAGTCACAGCCCTTAAGGCCAAACAAAATGCCAGACACACTTGTCATTGGTGATTCCATAGTCAGACACACTGACCGCCCGCCCACCAGACTGAGTAAAGAGAAGGGCACAGTAAGCTGCCTGTCGGGCGCTAGAATCCGCCACATAACAAGCACTCAGGTCTCTCAACAGCAGGTACAAGTCGACTCAGTCATTGTCCACGCTGGTGTCAACGACCTGAGACGTACCTCCTTGGACTACATGAAAGGGACATCGAGGAGCTCTCTGATTATGTAGCCCAGGCAGGTATGACCCTGACCTTGAGCAGTATCCTACCTTCACCTAGAATGATGCCACAATACAGTGATAAGATGATCAGCTTTAATAATTGGCTTAAATTCTGGTGTCATTCAAAGGGGATCCAATGTCTGTCTGCCTGGGATGACATGCTGGACAAGCCACGCTGCTTAGCAGGACGGCTTGCACCTGTCACCCTGGGCTTCCGGATATTGGCAAAGGCTCTTGCCACCCCATAGTGCCTTTTTAGGCAAGGCTCAAATTCTAAACCTACCACCCTAGAACACCAAAAAGGAAAAACTAAGGGTAATGCTGCTCAATGCCAGAAGTCTCAATCTCAAGATGCACGCACTCGAGGCCCTTCTCAATATGGAGAACATCGATGTCTGTGCTGTGACAGAAACCTGGTTCAAGGCTCCTGAGAGCACCCCAGCACTAACAGGTTTCACCTCATATCATGCGTTCCCGCCCCAAAATCCGGACAACACCAAGAAAGGTGGGGGGTGTCCATATTCATAAAGGACACCCACACCTCAAGGTTAGTGGCATACGATGCATCGGAGACCATCCAGGTGCAATTAACCATAGGCAAGACTGCTCTGCAATTTGTAGCATGTTACAGGCCACCCTCTCAAACTCAGGAACCTCACATGGCCTTCCTGAAAACATTGGAGGGGATAAATGTATCTCCAAACACCATCATACTAGGTGACTTCAACTACCCTAATATAGACTGGGAACACTACTCAAGCCCGAACACTCTAACCCAAAGATTCCTGGAGTTCATAAACTCAAATGCCATGGAACAACTAGACACCATCCCACAAGAGGAGAAAACATACTTGGTCTCATCATCACGAACATGGGATCAAAATGTTCAACACCGAAGTATACCCCTCACTGGTGAGATGAGATCATAAACTAATCTCGCTGGAGGTCCTCATCCCGCCCCCACCTGAAACAAAAAGACCACAGTGAAAAACTTCTCAAAAGCCGATTTCACACTTCTAAAAACTAGTGTGGTCTCCTTTAAGGCCCCTGAGCCAGTGGTAAACATTACTCAAACCGCTGAATCACTTACAAATGCCTTCTACCAGCACCTACAGGACTGCATGGATCAGGCAATCCCAAACAAAACTAAGACTCTCTGTACCAAAGGCAAGCGTCCAGTCTGGTGGACCCCAGCCATAAACAAGCTCTACAACAAAAGGAGGAAGCTACTACAAGATAGAGCAAAATCCTTGAAAGGTAAGACACCTTTGATCATTATAAGTAAAAACTAAGAGCTCTCATAAAATCATCCAAGGCAAATTTTGAGAGAAAAATCGCCAAGGACTCTAAAGACAATCATAAGGCCTTCTTTAGCTATGTTAGAAACCTAGGAGGAAACTCCCAGATATGCTCAGAATTAGTTCAAAATGATGTGAAAATTACTGAACCTACACACATTGCCAACATACTGGCTGACAGGTTCAGTGCAAACGTCTCCCCTCCCCAAAAGGAGATATCTATTCCAGAGGATTGTAGCCCCCAAACATCTCCAACGCCCAGGTGAGAACTGCCCTCACTAAGGCAAAAACACAGCATCCATGGGACGGATGGTGTCCCCGGCTGTGTGCTTCATGAACTCAACGAGGAATTAAACCCACAGTTAGGACAGCTGTTTAATCTTAGCCTCACCTCAGGATCATTACCCAAGGAGTGGCGCCTGGCGACTGTGGTCCCACTTCATAAGGCGGTGCCTCCACAGACCCTGGAAATTACCGCCCCATTAGCTTGACAAGCCTTATCTGCAAAGCCATGGAGAGGATCATAATGGAACTCATAAATAAAGACATAGGGAACTTGCAGACTTTGGATCCAACCCAGTTTGGCTTTGTCAAAGGCAGATCCTGCCTCTTAAACTTGGTTGACTTTTTGAGACAGTCACCAAGGCCATTGATGAGGAAAGGCAGTCCATACAGCCTACCTCGACCTGGCAAAGGCCTTGACACAATACCCCACTCAGGTATCATCGAAAAACTCATCAGCTTGAATGTAAACCCATACATCACAAGATGGGTTGCAAACTGGCTAAGTGACAGAACCCACAGGGTCAGAGTTGCTGGAGCCATGTCAGACTCAAAGCCTGTCACAAGTGGTGTCCCACAGGCTCAGTCCTGGGTCCACTCTTGTTCGGCATCTACTTTTCTGAAGTACAAGCAAACACAGGAGGGTTATGGCTGACAAAGTTTGCAGATGACTGCAAACTGGGCGCCATAGTCGAAAACACATCTGACACAGATATCCTCCAGAAGGGCCTCACAGAAACGGATAACTGGTGCCAGAGCCATGGCCTGAAGTTAAACGCCAAAAAATGCATAGTCATACCCTTCGGGAAAAACAAGGTTACCCCTAGCTACCATATAGGTGGCAATCCACTGAGCACAGAAAAAGTCATCAGAGATCTGGGGACCCAGGATGACAGTAGCCTTTCGTTTGACACTCATGTTGCTAAAGTAGTTAGGAAAACCTTCTATATCACCCACCTGATCATGAAGGGATTCACATCTAGATCAAGGGAGGTCATCATCCCCCTGTACTCATCACTCATTAGACCTATGATTGAGTACAATGCCCCATTTGGAATGTATCTGACCAGACACCTGCTGCAGCTTGAAAGGCCCCAAAAGTTCCTCACCAAAAGGATAAAGGGTCTCAAAAATATGTCTTATGCTGCCCGACTGAAAGAACTCCAGCTCTATTCAGTCTCATACCGCTTGCTCAGAGGTGACCTGTGCCTGACATACAAGGCCATGTCAAACCCAGATTTGATGAATATGCTTCACCTCAAAAAATTTAGATCCCTCAGAACCACGAGGGCGGGAGACTTAAACCTTGACACGGTTATAAATAGAACGTGCTGGAGGGACAGATTCATCACCCAGAGACTCCCTATGCTGTGGAACAAAATCCCGGTACATGTGAGGCAAAGCACCTCTCTGGCCTTGTTCAAGAGGAATCTTGACCAATGGATGGGAGATTGCAGATATACCCCAGGGATTACTTCAGTGTCACTGCTTGACAGAGGCACAGCAAAATGATAGGCATAGTTTTTATTCAAACTAAAGGGGTGGCGAAAGCCACATAACTATGGGCTAGGCTTATAAATGCCCTTGGGCAGATAGCCTAGTATGAACCTATGAACCTATGAAGAAATACAATTGTTAACTTTTACTGACATCGGTCTGGAGCAAGAAAAAGTTTCCCCAACGGGGTACTTAGCTTTATTGAAGACTTCTGAGATTTTCGAAATTGAATTTCAGAACCGGAGTCGGCCGACCGGCACTTGCGAACTGCTTTTGCTTCGGGCACCGCGCAGCAAGAAAGACTGAAGAAAATGGCGTTGGCTGCATCTTTTATACCCCTGGCGCACTGACGTCAGGGAAGAGGCAACAGCAACCGACGTCGGACCTAGACTTTGGAATTGTGGCTGACTGCGGGTAGCCTGCCAGCGGGATAACCCAAGTGTAATGACTGCAACAGTGAAACACGATGAACATCATCCACTGTTGCCAGAGCCAGAGGGAAGTCACCACAATAACCTTGAGAGATTCCTTCTGAATATTCAACAGTAGCCTAGATGACACCCTATTGAAATTTTGGCATTCAAAATGCAGAGTGCCAACAAGCTAAAAATAAAAGACTGAAAACACAGGAGAAGCGTGAATCTCAAAAATTGCTCATCTCAAACTTCTTTTTGCAAGGGGAGCAATCCTCCCTACACCCCCTGAACCCATATATACCAACTGTGAGACTGAGATACCTTGGACAAAAGGGAATATTCCAAGAAATGGGATCTCAGACTTTGCATATGTAAGTCTGTTCTGCCAGTCTCCCTATTTTGGGACTCACTTTAGTGGGTCCTGACATTTTACAGGAACACTCCTGTCCATGGAAGACAGATAGGCCCTCTTGCATGCAGTCCTGGAGCAGAATTTTGCCAGCCGATTGTTCAGAGAGGTGGCTAAAGGTCTACTTGAACTCCTCACAGATGGATCAAATCTTGGAAGATCCCCTCATCTAGTTTCCATTTGCAAGGGTCTGTCTATCCTGCTCACCTTATTTGTCACAGTTTTACTCTGATGGAATGTAGGAAGCCTGTAGAATAGACTGTGGTGTAAAGTTATAACCCATGCTATCATGGCTAGTCTGCATAGAGGTAAGACCTGGATCCCCCTTGCTTGCTTATGTACCACAGGTGATTCAGAGAGCTGTGTGCCTAGATAACAGCAAGCATATCTTATATTTATGCGCTTGTCAGTCTTTTTTGTCTCAGATACCCTACACTTTTACTTCCTTTGTTACTGTTCCCCCAAAGTAAAGTCTGAAGCATCTTTGCTGGCTGACTGCTTTGAGGCAGGGGAGAGAAAGGGAGACCTGATTTCACAGGTACTTGATGTCTCAAAGTGACTTCTCTTCAGAAATCCCAGAACTGAAATCTGAAAAGATAATGGGTGTTGGTGCTGGGACCAAACAGATTTCAGATACTACTGTATCCTTCTCATGTGGAGTCTTACCACAGGTATCATGAGGATCATAGATGCCATGATACTCAGAATCCTGAGGTATTCCTTTGTAGTGACCTAAGTCTGAGTTGGAAACATCCAAAATAGATCTAAATATAGATCTATTTTTCCCTGTGTAAGAATAGCTCTTTGCACTAAAAATGTCTAGTACAAATCCCAATAACACAATCTTGTGTGAAGGAATCAAAAAGGACTTTTGACTGTTCTCTTGGGATCCCAGCCTGAATAAGAGACTTCTCACCAACAAAGAGACTTGTTACTTTGAACGAGACTCTGCAAAGATAAGCAAGTTGTCTAAACATGGAAAAATGAGGATACCATGTAGCCTACAATGGGTGATAATTGGAGATAGACACTTTGTAAACACTAAGAGTAGTGGATAGCCCAAAGAGCAAGAATGGACTAATAATGTGATACAGGCACACACAAAACCTTAAATGCCCGAAGTCTGAATGGACTGGAATATGATAATTAGCTTTTAAAGCTAAGGTTATCAAGAAAAGGAAATGAAGACAAAGGGGTAACAGGTTGTGAAGTGAAAACATGTTGAACTTGGGCACTATTAAAAACTGGTTTAGGAAAGAAAGGTCTAGAACTGCTCTCCAAGCATTTTCTTTCTTTGGCACCAGAAACATTCTATAATAAAACCCTCTTCCCAAACAGTAAGGAGGAATTATTTTCTATTTCCTCCCTGTAAAAGTATGTGCCACAGGACATGCACAGAGGAGTTTGGTCTGGTGGATGTGGATTAATTCCCTGGAAAGGACAGATTACTCCCCACTGCCATCTCTAACCATACTGAATCTGTGTCATAACCTATTTGTCTGAAACAATCTGTTGTCAAAGACAGAAATGGAAATTCAGACTTTCTGGAAAGGATGAGGAAATGTTAGGGTATTTGAAGGGGGGGGGGGTTCCTTACATAGTCATTTTGACTTATTTGACTGTCCTTTGCTGGGGAGTGTCCGATTTCCTTTTGGAACCTCCCTGGCATTGTTTTTTTTTTTTTAATGACTGCTTACCAGCATTTTTGAGACCATGTTGTTCATTTCCAAAATTGGACAAGAGAGCAGAAAATCCCTTGGAAAATTTAGAGAAGAAAGGCTGAAAAATCTGTGAGATTCGCTGTATCAGTTTCTTTCTCTCATATCACATTTACACATTTTTTGATAAACTAAAAAAAAATCTCTAAGAAAATGTGAATTTAAAATCTCATTTTTACGTCTTCTGAGATGGGAACCTTCTTCTGATGGTCTCTCAAGCAAAACATGCTCCTGGGTGGAAGAAGCCAGAAACCAGAATCAAGCTAAGGAGAAAGGCTCACAAAGCAAAGTCTTAAAGTATCAAGGCACCAGATGAGATCCAAGTCATAGTCCAGGCAATAATAGTTGGTGAAGGTGTGAAATAATGACCAGTTGACTGCAGCACAAATGTCTGCAATGGAGATATGTTTGAAGCAAAAAGGATAAGCCACCATTCAGGGGTGTGGCCTTTGTCAGCATTTCCCAATGGGCATTTCATCACCTAAACTGAAACAATGCAGCTCATCCCTCTCAACTGTCCTGATTTCCGCAGAATGTCCAGATTTTGCATTGTATTTTTGGTCTGTTCCTAATAGAGTTTGTGTTTTTTCTGGCAAATAAAGTACAGTTTTGTACCTACCATAAATGTAGATGTTCGAGGATCCACATTGCTGCAGTCCTAACTATTGGGTAGTCCGCTGTCCAGTCGGCCCGAATACCAAAGTATATGGCTGACGTCGGTCAGGGCGCATTAGACTGACGTCAGTACGTCAGGGCACTAATGCGCATGACCGACGTCATATCCTCAGTCTTTTCTTGCCCCAGATGTCAGAAGACCCTGAAAAGCTAAGGCCAAAACCAAAAATTCCAAACATACCTGCACCAAAAATATGTACAATATATACAAAATTACCAGAATATAACCTCACCTACACAACCACCCTTAAACACAGAGGGGAAGGAGGGAGGGTAAATTGGACTGCAGCAATGTGGATCCTCGAACATCTACATTTATGGTAGGTACAAAACTGTACTATGTTCTTCATTCCACATTGCTGCAGTCCTAACTATTGGGTAGAATCCCAAAGCAGAGGTAAGGGAGGCTGGCAAATCATAAGGAAGCAGGAACTGACAACATGCCTTGCAAAATAGCTGTGGCAAAACCAGCCCTAGACTTAGAGTAGAGAGGAAGGTGATAATGCTTAGAGAAAGTATGCACTGAACTCCAAGTAGCTGCCTCCAAAATATCCTTAGTGGCCACCCCTTAGAAATGCTGTAGAAGTGGCAGTAGCCCTAGTGGAATGAGGCCTAATTCCAGCTGGAATCTCCTTGCCATGATGGGAATAACAAAATGCAATGCAAAACCCAATCCACCTAGAAATAGTTTGTTTTGACACAGGCTTGCCCTGCGAACCCAAAGCAAAAGAAACAAACAACTGCTGAGACTGCCTAAAATCCTTAGTCCTGCTCAAATAATAACGCAATTGCCTGTGTACATCTAAAGTGTGCAAAATCTTTTCCCCTTTATTTTGGGGATCTGCATAAAAAGTAGGCAAATGAATAGTTTGGTTTAAAGCCACACTAGAAACCACCTTAGGCATAAAGGAAGGATTAGTGCGTAAAGATACCCTATCCTTATGAAAAATCAGAAAGGCCTCTACCGCCATAAGGGCCTGCAACTCAGAACCCCTTCTTGCAGAAGTAATGGCCAAAAAAAAAGCAGTCTTCCATGAAAAATATTTCAATTCAGCAGTAGCCGAGGCTCAAAAGGTTGTAGAGTAAGTTTCTCCAACACAAAATTGAGATCCCAAGCAGGAGTAGGAGCTCTACGTGGGGGTCTTATATTCTTTGCCCCTCTAAGAAATTGCTTGAACAAAGGATGCGAAAACAATGGTGGGTCACAATCATAGTGAGCTGAAATTGCTGCAGCATGAATCTTAATGGAAGAGAAAGACAAACCTTTGTCCAATAACTCAGTAAGATATTGAAGAGCCACACTCAAATTAGGCTCAGAAATCTCCAAATTGTTTGCTGCACTCCAAAATAAAAATCTCTTCCATTTTTCTGCGTACACTTTCCTTGTACTAGGTCTTTTGGCTTCCATAATCACATTTAAAACTTGTTGAGGAAGTTGAGACCTGCTGTCTTTCAAAACAGAATATGCCAGGCTGTTAGATGAAGAAATTGAAGCTTGACATTGAGCAGGTGACCGTCCCTCTGAGACAACAGGTGTGGAACCAAGGGTAAAGGCCATGGAGGCTTCCTTACCAGACTCCTCAGTAATGGGTACCAGTGCTGCCGAGGCCAATCTGGAGCTATTAAAATCATCCTTGGCTTGTCTTGTCTGACCTTTAGAAGCACCTTTGGGAGAAGAGGCAGAGGTGGAAAAGCATACACATGAAGATTTTTCCAACTGAAAGAAAGAGCATCCACTTTCCAAGCTGTGTGATGAAACCTCTTTGTGCAAAACTTTGGCAGCTGGTGGTTTAGTGGAGAAGCGAACAGATCTATGTCTGGAGTTCCCCATGACACTGTCAATTTTGAAATACATGAAGATCCAGTTTCCACTCGTGGGGATCCATGATTTGTCTGCTTAACACATCTGCTAAGGAGTTCTGTGCTCCGGCAGAAACCTTGCCTGAAGAGTTAGTTGCAAGCTGAGCGCAGTCTCCCATAAAATCATTGCTTGCCTGCACAACGGGTAAGAATGTGTTCCCCCTTGTTTGTTGATGTACCACATGACAGTTGTGTTGTCTGTTAGAATCAACACCTGCCCTGGAAGAAGTAACTCCTTGAAAGCCATTAATGCAAACTGGACTGCTAACATCTCTTTCATGTTGATATGTAGATGCTGTAGTCTGGCAGGCCACTTGTCTTGTATCCACTTTCCATTTAGATGAGCTCCCCAAGCAATGTCTGAGGCATCTGTCGTTAGAATCTGACTCGCCTCTGGCCGGGTCACAGAGAGTCCCTTGTTTAGGTGACATTCCTGAGCCCACCACAAAAATTCCTTTTGAATGCAAGGTATTATTTGAATGACAGTGTCCAAATCCTGGCAGTGCTGTGTCCATACATTTTGAGATACCATTGCAGCTTCCTCATATGCAGTTTGGCATTGGGAAGCACCAGAATACAAGATGCCATGAACCCTAAGGCTTGAAGGACTGCCCTTGCAGTCAGCCCGGACTGAAGAGATAGTTGATGGAAGTAACTGGAAAGATTCTTTTGTTTGTCCGGGGTTAAAAAGGCCATCTGGGCTGCTGTATTCAGTCTCACACCCAGAAAGCACATGTCTTGAGAGGGTACTAGACTGGACTTTATTTCGCTCACAGAATACCCTAGGCATCTTAGCACTGCTATGACATAATCCAAATGCTGTAGAAGGTCTTCCTTTTCTTGAGCTAGAATCAGGCAGTCGTCCAAGTAAGGATAGATTTGAATTCCTTTTAGCCTGAAGTAAGCTATCACTGGAGCCAGAACCTTTGTGAATACTCTGGGCAGTGGATAAGCCAAAGGGCAATGCAGAGAACTGATAATGAGAATTTCCAGCTCGAAAACGCAGATACTTCCTGCAACTTAGTCTTATAGGCACATGAAGGTAAGCTTCCTTGAGATCTAAAGTTACCATCCAGTGATCCTTGCCCAGCAGAGGTAAAAGCTGTTGTAACGTCAACATTTTGAACTTGGGAATGTCCAGATAAGTGTTGAGGATAGATAAATCCAAAATTGGCCTCCACGTGTTCCCCTTCTTCGGTACTAGGAACAGGCGAGAATAAAATCCTAGGCCCCTTTCTGGCACAGGAACTGGCTGAATGGCCCCTATGTGGAGCAACAGAGAAATTTGCTTGTGAGCCTCTTGTCTTTGTAGAGGAGGAATGTCTGGCATGCCTTTGAAAGGAGGCATGGTATGGAAATAAAACCTGTAACCGTGGTGAATGATATCCAGAACCCATCTGTCTTGGGTAATTAAATCCCAATTTTCTTTGAAAAGAGACAGCCTTCCTCCCAAAGGAGCTGCCAGGCGAGAATGTACTGGCAGCTGAAATGGCAGGTCATTGGGTCTGCTTACGAAAGGACTGACCCCTGCCCTCACCAGAAGTCTGAGCAGGGGAACTCCCTGTCCTAGGCCTAAAAGAACCTTGAGCTCTGCCCCTACCACGTCTAGACCTACCCCTAGACTGGGAATCATAAGCAGGATAAGTCCATCCCTTAGTAGGCCAATTTCTACTAAACTTCGGAGGCTGCACCTGCAAAAAATCCTTAACAGTTTGCATAGACTTAGCCTTGTCCTCCATTTTCTTTAAGACGGCTTCCACAGGTGAACCAAACAACACATCAGACTGCAAAGGAGCATCCAAAATCCTTGTTTTAACATGCTCAGCTAAATTCTGATCTCTCAACCAGGCATGCCTACGAAGAACAGAACCAGTGGCAGCCACCCTCGAGGAGGCCTGCACAGCATCAAAACCACATTGCAAGGAATGTTTACCCACCTGTTCAGACACATGAACTAAATCCTGCAACTCTTTACACTCAATACCTTCTGCCAGAGCATCCACCTTAGATTTCAATTGTGAAAGGAGATAATTCTGATATTTTAACATGTGAAACTGACAATTCAACGCCCTCATGGCTAAAGTGGAAGAAGTATACACTTTCTTTCCCCATCTATCCAAAGCCCTTGCCTCTTTATCAGGAGGAACAGGATTTTTAACAACAGAGGCCTTCACACCTTTAGGCCCCTGAGAGACAGTTTCGGGTCTGCCCTAGGACTCTTAAAAGATACTTATGAGCTTCAGGCACCCTATAGTACCTATCCGGTTTAACTGGGGCAGGAGGCAAAGAATCAGGATTGAGGGAAGCCTCTGCAAAACATCTTCCACCACATTCAGAACAGGAGGTATAGCTAAAGGCCTATGCTGGGGTAAAAACAAGAATTCCCTAAGCCTCTTCCTGGAATCAGAGAAATCTTGACCTTCCCATTTAAAATGCTCCCTCATGGAATGCAGAGTCTCTGAAAATGAAAAATCCTCAGGAGGAGAAGCTGAAGGAGTAGAATCATCCACATCAGAATCAGAATAAGGAGGATACTCCTGCAAGTCTTCAGAAGACTCAGAAGCCTCCGAACATTGCTCAAAACTCTCAAACTCAGGTTCCACCCTAGGCCTCTTATCAGGAGGGGGCATAGAACCTCTAATCATAGTAATCAAATCCTCTGCCATTTTAAGCATATGTTTCTTAGGCAAAGACCCTGAAGCACTAGGAGAAATGCCCACTGAAGTTAAACTTGGCCTGCCTCTCAAAGAAGCCTTGGAAACAGAAGGGGAGGCTCTAACCACCTTAGGAAGAGAGGGAAGAACAGCCACCTGAGAAGCCCCCTCAGCCTGGCCTACTTCCTGCGAGGATACATCCTGTAACAGTAAAGTCTCTCCCTGAGACTCCAAAGAAACACCTGGCAAAACCTCCGGCTCCACTGAGCCTTCTAAAGATCCGACGTCTGGGACTGTCGGTTCTTCCACTCTAGGCTTTGCTGCTTTGTCCTTGCGCTTTTGGCAAGCGGGCGTCGGAGCCTCCGGCGGCATTTTATAATTACAACGCTTCCCAAAAACTAACCTGGCACAGTCTAACCTTCTCTTAATAGTGCGTTTGTTAAATCTAGCACAAGAGCGGCATCCAACAACGTCGTGCTCAGGCCCTAAACAAGGTATACACAAAGTATGGTAATCCCTATGAGGTATCTGTTTCCCACAAGAAATACAGTTATTCACTTTTTCTGACATCCGGTTAAATACTGAGGCAAGAAAAAAACAAAATATTCCCCAACGGGGTACTTAGCCAACTTTGATTCGGTCTGAAACTCTGACTTCAGAAACTTTCAGAACGCCAACCTGCCCTCGCAAAATTGCTTCTGCATCGGACCATGCGGCAAAAAAGACGGAGGATATGACGTCGGTCATGCGCATTAGTACCCTGACGTACTGACGTCAGTCTAATGCGCCCTGACCGACGTCAGCCATATACTTTGGTATTCGGGCCGACTGGACAGCGGACTACCCAATAGTTAGGACTGCAGCAATGTGGAATGAAGAACATCTGAAGTCTCTAAATAATGACACATCTGAGTTTCAGACCTAATATTGTTCGGAAAATGCATGCTTACACAAAACCTGTTCTAGCAACTTTCTATGTTTACAACAGGAATATTCAATTTTCTGTATGTTGGGATCTGGCAGAAATGCCAGTTTCAAATCTCTCATCATCTGCAGCTCCCCTTCAAATACAGGTCTAGTATTTTTTGACAACTGTCACAGATTTAGACTTTCTACAACAGACCAATTTTCCCCTGAAACTGTGTGACAGCTGTCATGTGGCTCATGTTTTCACTTCTTCCTAATACCTAGTTCCACACCTCAATTAGCCCATATAATCGGTATTTGTTCGAGGTGTGGACATCAGCTGTATCTGTCCCTACTACATTCTCTGACTTCATGTCTGGCTGCATACACCTGTATCTATATGTGGCTCTGTTTCAAAGTCATTTATTAAAGCATTTATTGGGATACAGTAAAACACAGTCAACTGTTTCACTATCCTCTTCACAGTCCAAATGAACGAATGGCACCTGAAAATGGTACTCTATTGGCCCTATCTAGACTTGAATGTCCAAGGCAAGTAATGCGCCTCTCCAACAACTTCAAACTTACTAATTACATCTGATGTAGTATCCCTCTTAGCAAAGGTTTCTTTAACTTGTACCAGCACATGGTAGGCCCTTGTGAAAATCTGGAGAAGGTGCAGTTTCAAGATAACCCATCACTGTCATAATGCTTTCTATTACGCCCCTCATATGACACCCCCACAAGAGTTAACTAGAAGAATCAGGAGCATCTTTGATTCTAATCACAGTCTGGTGTTGTGAAATGGAGATGATCAGGGAGAAGACCAGCAAAACTGATACTAGTGAATAAATTGGACAGTACGATGCATCAATCACATTTGTGAACTACGGATTTGCAAGAAAAAGTGGCAGAGAATACCTGGATTTTTGACTTTGTTAAACTTGTCGGTAGGCTGCATTACATATACCCCATTTTATGTCAATATTTAAGAGAACACTAAAGTGAATTTTTGTTCTTAGTATATGTATAAAATATTTCATGATATAAAAACTGCATGTTATTTTGTAACGCAGATTTGTACAGTCAAGAAGGGTATTTCAGATGTGGTGAGGAGCAATTTCAGTGACTGCTGTGTGTGTCAAACTGAACAAATAATTTTTTAGTTGTAAGAAATATAGGCTTTACATTAATGCTGTCATCTTGGGCTGCTGGGTGGGAGTAGCATGTACAAGTATACAGATTACATGTTGAATTAATACAATACATTTTATTTTTTTACAGGGGTAAACCAGTCAGAGGTGTCCTCTTTCCCCTTTATTTGCTTTATAGTTATTCTCACTGGCAAAGAAAATAAGAGACTTAAAAATTCAAGGATATAATTGGTATGCCAATCAAGAAAAGTTATTTGCTTGCAGATATTTTGTACATGATAAATCCAAAAAGGACCCCCCTGCCTGGTTCCTCTTTTCATAGACAACTTATCAGAAAGGAACTCTCTTAATTTAATTCCTGTCTCCAATTCTTCAGTATCCCTCTAAATAACCTTACAGGACATTTTGAGACAGTTTTCAGGCTTATAAAACAAAGACCACAGCCGTAATTTGTGTACCCACACACAAATTGGCTTAGCAATACCCATATTTATGAGGACAAATTTAGGAGTATGGATTAAAAAAGGCTTCTGTTATGGGAGCTTAGGATATGTGGGAAAAGACTAAAAAGATGAGAAAAATCCTGAGGAACTTAAAGCTTGTGTTTATGGATAAGAAGATACAAGCAGTAGAAACGCTTTTAGTCCCTCTAATTTTGTACATAGGTCTTGGATATTTTTAACAGCCAGAGAAGTTGTGGACATTTTTTTTTTGCTTAAACACCTTTACTGAATTATCATTTAAGACACAGGCACACGTACCATTAATAGAAAAGAAAACGGAAACGGACCGCATTAAATTTTTCATTTACACATATTGCACACATTACATACATTTTCTACCTTTATAACTGTCTTTTAGTCCAACATTCCATACATTGCTCAATTCCTGCCTTCTGATTAAGGCCTGCAGTTTGTCAGAATCAAGAATTTTCCTTAAGTAAAAATGTTTTAAGTTGTGAAAATGAAAAGGAATTGGTCACTGAAAGCATTACTTCTAAAAATGGAGGCAAGTATTAATAGTTGTGTTTAGCAAACAGAAATATACTTGTCCACCGGTGGGTATAATGCATTTCTGTGTGATTTTGGTATCCCGGGTTTAGGAAAGGATTCAAATAATCATAAGGCTAGCTAATATGGTAAAGTAAAAGCTTACACAGAGTATCTATTCCTAGGAGGAAAGTAGAGAGATGGGCATGCCTACTACACATTCTAGTGATAATGGCATACAGCATTACCCTCCACTAATTGGAAAAGTGACTAAGTATATGCTTAGGGGGTGAGAAGATACAAGTATTCATTTACTTCGTATCTCCTACCGAGAAAAAAAAAACAATAATATTCTAAAGGTATTTCCACTTCCACAGCTACTACCTGTGGAATTTCAAGAATCGGTCTTTAGACTCCTGTGAGCAGGCTCCTATCCCCCAAAGCTGTTTACTGGGCAGTCTTAAAAGTGACTAAGTCATTGCTCTGTTTCCATGCTTAGGAATAGAATTTAGTTTATGTTAATAGCCAAGGAAAAGGGGACACTGCATTCTGGGTCAGGGGAACTTTTATTAACTGTCATCACTGTGGATTATCAGTCATGTTACTATAATTTAATCGTACAGCAAGCAACAAAGCCAACTGTAAATCACAGTTACAATAACCTTGACTCATTTCTAAACCTCGAATTGTGACAGCAAAGGTGGATACCTTACTTATATCATTTAGTCAGCAGACAACTGCTAACTCACGGCATCATGGCAGTGCAGCCTCACTAACCCTCCCTGATGGATTTCAAAGGCCTATTTGTACTACATATGCTGCAAGATATCTTACTGAAGAGCAGGTAAGGTCTCATGCTTGGGGAAAATGACAGTATCAATAACTGCAAAGATAGCACTGGAAGAGTGCTAGGACATCTGAATTCAGGAAAAGAGTACACTTGAGATTTTGTTGCCTGGGTACAAAACACTGCACTTTAAGATGAAAAGCAATGCATTACAGGGTTGCTCATGTTTCTTTACCATGCAACCTCATCTCAAAGGACTTCACTAAAAATTATGACCACTTTAGTTAATTATTATTCCTGAATGGACATCAAGATAAACTTTTTTTTCCAACAAGCAACACAGAATACAGACAACTAACTATTCACCAATTCCATGGAAAAACATACAGAAGAAAATACAGACGTTGTTCACAAAAAATACCTGTCATGTTCTTTGTCAACTAGGTGGTATCTTGCTCTGAATGCTACCAATCTGGCATAGTAAGCTGGTGCAGGGATGGAGACGGAGCGTGTGCAGCGGACATATGTATGACACAACTGGTAGGTCAATATCTGCAACTCATCTGCAGTAAACCGGTTATCATCCCACAGAACATAGTAATGTGAAGGCCTGCTTGTACCCTGGGGAGAAAACAACTTATAAGCATAGCACTGATATGCAACCATTTTTTTTCTTAATAGTGAAAGAATTTCAAAAGAATTGATCCAACACTGCAAAGCATACTACTACAGGTCCACTTAAACAAAATCAAAAACCAAACAACTTTATATTGCATATATGCAAAAAAAAAAAAAACAAAACAAACAAATTACAAATGTTTCAGTTAAACCAACATTCACAAGTAGAAAAAACAACGTTATGTACTTAGCATAATGTTCCACCTGTGTTGTCCATTTACATTCTTCCTCAACCATTGGGCTCGGAACTGACCCTCAGATCACACTTGGCCATTATTTTAGTTCATGGCCACTAAAAACCTCGAACTCCAACCGTGCCCACAATGCATCAACCACTAACATACCTCAGATCCTGTTTGCTGGTATACATAATGTAAGAAATATTATCATAGTATTTCTGACAGAAGTCGTTATTATCTGGAGCTCAACATAAGGAACAATGGTTCTTCCAGAAATCAATTGTGAAAGAGGCTGGGGGTTGGTGGGAAGGGAGTTGAGAAAGAATGAAAATGGACAACACAGATGGAACATTATAGTGAGCACATCACTTCTTTATCGGACGTTCTCAAGTTTCATTCATTCCTCAATCACTGAGACAGAGTCCCTAGCTACCTGAAATCGCGAGTGGAGTCTAAGGAAGGATATTCCTGATGACAGTTGAGCCAAAGGCTGTTTTTTCCCCTCAAGACCAGATCCAGGTTTGTAATGAATAATAGAGATATGAGGATTGGCCCAAGTTGCAACTGGACATGTCGCCCATGGAATCCCTAAATAAAAACACTGAAGAAGTTGCCATGGACCTAGTTGGACAGGCTCAATGTTTTTGGGTAAGAACAGACCCAACTTGTTGTAGACAAATGATATGCTATCAGTCAGCCATCTGGCTAAAGTTACCTTTGCAACTGATTTACCTAATTTAGAATTTGCAAAGGAAATAATTGATCCGTCTTTCTAATTTATTTTGTTCTATGCATGTAAAAAAGTAATTGTCTGCTAACATGCAATAGGTACAACATATATTCATCTCTGCTTGCAAAATTTGGAAAAGTAGCTGACTCCAGACAAGTGGAGTACCTCAGGGTTCAGTCCTGGGACCTCTCTTGTTTGGCATCTACTTCTCTGAAGTACAGGCCAACACTAAGGGACTCTGGCTAACAAAGTTCGCAGATGACTGCAAACTGGGAGCCATTACTGAATCCCCAAATGATGTGGATGCTCTACAAAAGGGCCTTACAGAAACAGATGCTTGGTGCCAGAGCCATGGGCTCAAGCTCAATGCTAAGAAATGTATAGTTATCCCGTTTGGGGAAAAAACATGCACTCGTGAAATACCACATAGGTGGCAGTACACTAAACACCGAAAGTGTGATAAGAGACTTAGGGACACAGGTGGACAGTGGTCTCACCTTCAGTACCACATCGCCACAACAGTCAGGAAATCCTTCTATGTGGCACACCTCATCACTAAGGGCTTTTCATCCAGAAAAAAATAGGTCATTGTCCCACTGTACTCATCCCTCATTAGACCTATTATAGAATACAATGCCCCATTTGGTATGTACCTCTCAAGACATCTGCAACAACTGGAAAGGCCGCAGAAATACCTCACTAAAAGAATCACAGGCCTAAATCAGATGCCCTATGCTGACCGCCTTAAAAAACTCCAGCTATATTCTGTCGCATATAGTCTACTCCAAGGCGATCTCTGCTTAACAAACAAGGCCATGTCAAACCCAGAGCTGTTCGACATGCTACACAAAGAAATCCCATCCCTCAGAGCCACATGCTCCAGGGATCTAAATCTTGTCATCACAATAAACAAAACATGCTGCAGGGATAGGTTCCTGACCCAGAGACTCCTCAGACTCTGGAATAGACTGCCCATACATGTCAAGCAGAGCACCTCTTTGGCCCTCTTTAAAAGGAACCTTGATGATTGGATGGGAGAAAGGAAATTCACCCCGGGGATCACGTCAGTCGCCCTGCTAGACAGAGGTCCAGGGAAGTGAATAGTGCGGGAAGAAATAGCCAGGGAATTGTTATGACTAGGCTTGTATAGGCCCTAGGGCCGATAGCCTAGTACCAGCCTATGAACCTATGAACTGGCAGATTAATGGACTGGTTGATGTTGGATTCTGACACCACCTTAGGAAGGAAAGGTCTGGTTTGTAAATATACTCCATCCCTATGAAAAATCACGTAGGGAGGTTTAGAAGATGATGCTTAAAGTTCTGAAATTCTTCCAGCAGAGGTGATAGCTACCAGAAAGTCTTCCCAGTCAAAAACTTTTTGCTGCTGGTTCAAATGGATAACGAATCAGGGCCTGCAGTACCAAATTTAAGTCCCATGGCACAGTTGTATCTTTATAATGAGGTCTCAAATGGTACCGCTTAAGAAGGCCTTACAAAGTTTAGATGAAGCCAGGGCAGTAGCCAAAAACTCAAGGACACTGTACAAAGGCTGAAAAGGGGTCAATGCATTTCTGAAGCACCCAAGACACAAACCTCTTCCATTTACTTCTGTAAAGTTTTCTTGTAGAAGCTTTACAGGAAGCTAAAATTATATGACATACAGGGCATGAGAGCATGGGTTGTCTGGCTATTAACGGAAGTGGAGAATCCATGCTGTCAGCTTTAGGTTTGAGATATCCAGGTGAATCACACCTGTTTGAGACATGAGGGTCTGGATTCGGATCAAAAATCAAAGGTTGGGAAATTAGGTAAGGCCAAAGAAAGGGGGAATCAAATCTGTTAAGGCTAGTAAGGTGCAATGAAGCTAACTCTGCTTTTCAACCGGAAAGCTTTCTGCAGAAATATGGGGATCAAGGGAGTTGGGGGATATGCAGAGAGGACACCGGGGGGCCAATCATATAGTAGAGTCTCTCTCTGTGATTCTCCCAGTAGGGGGGGGGGATTAGGGCAAAGCTGCTGCTGCACTTGTTCAGGGGAGATGCAGAGAGATCGCAAGGCTGGCCCCAATGGCGAAAAATTATTTCTGCCACCTTCATGTTGAGATGCCACTCGTGAGGTAGCAGTAAGGACCTGCACAATTTGTCTGCTATTACATTGGACTTCCCTGGAACGTGCATTGCTATCAGAAAACAGTTGGATGAGATGGCCATTGTCACACTCTGAGAGCTTCTCAACACAAGGGCCAAGACCTGGTTCCTCCTTGTTTGCTGATGTACCAAACTGCTGATATACTGTGTCTGAACTGCAATTGTCCCGAAAGGGAGAGTTGTCTTGGAAG
This sequence comes from Protopterus annectens, assembly GCF_019279795.1. NCBI lineage: Eukaryota > Metazoa > Chordata > Ceratodontiformes > Protopteridae > Protopterus > Protopterus annectens. The sequence continues at coordinate 991,427,907 of NC_056727.1, forward strand.
GCTTGCAGTGCTAACAGCACTGCTCTCAGTTCCAGGACACTGATATGCATATTGGCCTCTTCAAGGGACCAAGTACCTTGGACCATTTTCCCCAGGAAGTGCCACTCCCACCCAATCTGGGATGCATCCGTGGTCCTGATGGCCTGGGGCTGATGGAGAATTGAAAGGACAGCGTTGCAGAACCTGATCTGTTTGAATCCACCAACAAAGTTATTGTTTGCATGCCTGGGTGATTCTTATTTTGGGCTGGCATGTGTTGGTAAAGAACAGACGATGGAGTTGGTAACATCTACTGAAGAATTCTCATGTAGAGTGTTGTTAGAGGAGCAAGGACTATAGCTGCAGACATTGATCCCAAGGTTTGTAGAATCAATCAGGTTGAGATTGTGGTATTGTGAATTATTTTTTTTGACCTGGAATCTGATTGTTTGTACTCTTGAGAAAGGAAGAGAAGCAGTCACTGATACAGTGTTGAAAATTGCTCCTATGAATTCTAATGTTTGAGACGGTTCTAACTGATATTTGTTGTAATTTATGGTCATCTCCAGATGGGAGCAAATCTGCAGAACCTGATATCATGCTTTTATTAGTAGATGCCTGGTCGAGGCGGTAATGAGCCAGTCGTCCAGGTATGAAAGTACTCAGAATCCTTGCAGTCTGAAGTGAGCTGCTACCACTGCAATGCATTTGGGGAACACCCTGGGGGCTGTAGTAAGGCCAAAGGGCAGTGCCCTGAACTGGTAATGACTGGCTCCCAGACAGAAGCGTAAATACCTTCTGGATTGTCTGTTCATTTTTATGTGATACTACACATCCTGAAGGTCTACCGAGCACATCCAGTCATCCTTGCACAAGAAGGGCAGAATGGACTGAACCGTGACCATCCGAAACCTTTGCATGTCGAACTCATTTGTTCAAATTGCCAAGATCCAAAATCAGTCTCTAGTCCCATGTTTTCTTTGGCACACTAAAAAGAATCTTGAGTAAGTTCCAGATTCTATCTGGTCTGGTGAGACCTCTTGCATGATTTTTTTCTAGCAGCTTTTGTTACTTCTAGCACTGCTGCTTTCCTCACACTAGGTGGAACACTGGGAAATTTGCATACAGATACCGGTGGAAGGGAAAATGGAATTATATAACCTCTGGAAATAATCTTTTGTGATGTCTAGCCAAACACTCTGGTACTGGGATAAATCGACCAGACTGCCTCCAGAGGAGGGACAATCTGGCCTCCTGTCAGGAGCCTTAGTAGAGTCTCTGTCAGAGAAGGAATTTCTAGATCTTTAGTTCCGAGGTCCTCCTCTGCTGCATGGACGGTCTTCCATTTGAGTCCCCCCCCTGCCTCTGAAGGAACTATCTCCACATGGACCTGGGAAAGGACCCTGGGACTTTCTAAACCACGTCTTTCAAACACCTCGTTGATTCCTAGAGAAGGTTCTTTGAAAGGTCGAAAAACATACTTCCACTGCAGAGAGGGTGTTTCAATCTTGCTCACACATGGAGTGTGCGTCCTTTAACTTAGGACAAACAATGAACTGCAGTCAAAGCAATGTATTGACAAATGAGGATTTGAAGGGCTCTGCAAAAATCACATAAGTGCATCCAGGCAAGCCTCCTGATGGAAATGCCTGAACCCGCTGCCCTTGAGGTACGTTCAGCTGTATGAGTAATAAGCACTCAAGTGTGGGGTCATTTATTGCACTGTTGTGATTATTTTGCTGCTTGTGTATCTCTGCTACCTTTAAACTACAACAAAAAGAAAAAAAAAATCTTGCTTTTTCCCACTTTCTGAAAGTTAAGAAAGTTCAGTTACAGATTTGCTGTTTTGAAAGGAAAGGGAAGTCTCTGTGTTCACCAGTGGGAGTGGTTAACACTGAACAGCCTGCCTGCCCCTGGAGGAGTGGTTACTACCTAGAAGCTGTAGTTTTATTGGCCATTTTGGGACAGTTCTAAACTCCTTGATCTGCCTCTCTTAAAACCCGGCTGCCTCGTGGTTTTGGCGTCTTTTCAGGCTTGCTAGCTGTTGCTGAAGCACCTACCAAGGGGAGAAAACGCTGAGAAAAGAAAAGGAGCCACTTTTGTTATTTTAAGTATTTTCTTCTGATTTTTTGTTGAGTTTTACTGCTTTGCCGCCTACTTTTTGGCATTTTCCGGCTTGCTAAAGTTTATATCTGTAACAGTAACAGTACTTGGAAAACATTTAGAGCCTGTTTACTGCATTGCCTGTGTTGCACTTAATTTAAAATCGTTTTTTTTCTCTAAAAACTGCATTTTACCTGATTTTGGCCTAGCACTCAAGTGTGGGGTCATTTATTGCACTGTTGTGATTAATTTGCTGCTTGTGAATCTCTGCTACCTTTAAACTACAACAAAAAGAAAAAAAAAATCTTGCTTTTTTCCCACTTTCAGAAAGTTAAGTAAGTTCAGTTACAGATTTGCTATTCTGAACTGTTTGGAAGTTTCTAGAAGGCCAGTGCTTAAAGGGAAGTCTCTGTGTTCACCAATGGGAGTGGTTAACACTGAACAGCCTGCCTGCCCCTGGAGGAGTGGTTACTACCTAGAAGCTGTAGTTTTTATTGGCCATTTTGGGTCAATTCTAAACTCCTTGATCTCTCTCTCTTAAAACCCTACAACTCTCTTTTTGCGCAGTTTTGCGCACTGAGCAGCGTCGGGCAGCACCGCCTAAACAGGTTTAAACTATTCCAAGCTCCACAAAGTCTGCTCTTCACTTTTTCCCTTAGAACTGTTCAAACTCTCAAAGTAATCGCTCTATTCTCTTTCTAAAGCCCTGCACTTGCTCAGCTCTTATAAGGAAACACTAACTAACTAAAGCACTACACCCTCCTTGACTTCTCATAAGTATTAGGCTCCTGATTGGTCCTTCCTGATCAAGTGAAAAATCAGTTCCCTTCCCTAATCTGATCAGTAAAAAAAAAAACAGTTCCCTATACTAATCTGGTATGTCCAAGGGTCAGTTTCAAGGTTACTCTCCAGACCAGCTGGTGAATCTGGGAATTTTGAGGCAATGTTACAATTGCCTTATGTACACACACAACCCTTTCCTCCTTCCAACAAACTCTAATACATGTGAGAGATGCAGTTACACGGCCAAACTGGAGGCAGAGCTCTCCCAACCCAAGACTGGCACAGTCAGTCAGGAGGAAAAGGTAACCACCCACACCACAAATCCAGTCTCACACAGACCTATTGCATCTGCATACCCAACACAAACACAAAAACATACTCGGAGGCTCTAAATAAAAATCTGCCTAAACAGCAAAGACCTCCTAAGCAGATATCCAAGCAACAGCCACCCCTCAACAATACCAACGAATCACATATCTCACAAAATCAGTGTGCCTCACAGTCACAGCCCTTAAGGCCAAACACCACACCAAATACACTTGTTATAGGGGACTCTATTGTCCGGCACACTGACGTCCCACTCACCAGACTGAACAAGGAGAAGGTCAATGTAAGCTGCCTGTCAGGTGCCAGGATCCGCCACATAATGCAAGCACTCAGGTCACTCCAAAGCAAGTACAAGTATGACTCTGTCATTGTCCATGCTGGTGTGAATGACCTGAGACGTACCTCCCTGGACTACATGGAGAGACATAGAGGAGCTCTCTGACCATGTAGCCCAGGCTGGTATGACCCTGACCTTGAGTAGCATCTTGCCCTCACCAAGAATGATGCCACAGTATAAAGACAAAATGATCAGTTTCAACAATTGGCTAAAGTATTGGTGTCATTCAATGTGGAGCCAGTGTCTGTCAGCCTGGGATGACATGCTCGACAAGCCACGTTGCTTCGCTAGGGACGGCTTGCACCTGTCACCCTTAGGCTTTCGTATACTGGCCAAGGCTCTTGCCACCCCCATAGTGCCTTTTTTAGGCAAGGCTCAAAGGACAAACCCACCTCCATAGATAACCCAAGGATAAAAAAACTAAAGGTAATGCTACTCAATGCCAGAAATCTAAACCTCAAGATGCACGCACTCGAGGCTCTCCTCAGTATGGAGAAAATCGATGTCTGTGCAGTAACAGAAACCTGGTTCAAGGCTCCTGAGAGCACCCCAGCACTACCAGGTTATATCTCATACCATGCGTTTCGGCCCCAAAACTCAGACCGAAGCACAAAAGGAGGGGGAGTATCTATATTCATCAAAGATACCTACACCTCCAGGTTAGTGGCACTGCACGAAGCATCGGAAACCATCCATGTGCAACAGCGGGCAAAACTGCCTTTCAGTTTGTAGCCTGCTACAGAACACTCTCCCTATTACAGGAACCCCACTTGGCATTCCTGAGAACACTGGAGAATATGAAGGTCTCTCTAAACACTATGTTATTGGGTGACTTCAACTACCCAAACATTGACTGGGAAAACTACTCAAGCCCAAACACCCTCGCCCAACGGTTCCTTGAATTTATAAACTCTAACGCAATGGAACAACTGGTCACCACTCCCACAAGAGGGAACAACATATTGGACCTGGTCATCACCAACATGGGGACTCTATGTTCCACACCAGAGGTAAACCCCTCATTGGTAAGATCAGACCATAAACAAATTTCCCTGGACATCCATATCCCGTCCCCACCCCCAGCCAAGGAAATCACTGTAAAGAATTTCTCAAAAGCCAACTTTGCACTTCTCAAGACTGAGGTGGAATCCTTCAAAGCCCCTGTGCCAGAGGATAATACAGCCCAATCCACAGAATCCTTTACAAATGCATTCTATGAGCACCTGCAGGAATGCATGGATCGTGCTATCCCAAATAAAACCAAGACTCACTCCTCCAAAAACAGGAGACCGGTGTGGTGGACCCCGGCCATAAATAAGCTATACAACAGAAGGAGGAAGCTACTACATGACAGAGCAAAATCCCAAAAAGGGAAGGCATCTCTGATCAGTATTAGCAAGAAACTTCAATCCCTCATAAAATCATCAAAGGCCAGTTTCGAAAGAAAAATTGCCCTAGACACTAAAGATAATCACAAGGCTTTCTTTAGTTATGTCAGGAACATGGACGGAAACTCCCAGATATGCTCTGAATTGTTGCATAACGGTACAAAATATACCGAACCTACAGACATAGCCAACATCCTGGCAGACAGATTCAGTGCAACCCCCCCCCCCCCCCGAAAGGAGCAAATACCTATCCCAACTGAATGTAACCTCCCTGACATCACAGATGCACAGGTGAAAGCTGCCCTCTCCAAAGCAAAAAACACAGCATCTATGGGACCGGACTTGTGTCCCAGGCTGTGTCTTACAAGAGCTCCAAAAGAACTGAACCCTCACATTAAGTCACTGTTTAAACTTAGCCTTACTACAGGATATGTACCCAAAGAATGGCATACAGCTACAGTGGTCCCACTCCACAAAGGTGGTGCCACAACGGACCCCAGAAACTATCACCCCATAAGCCTGACTAGTCTGGTCTGTAAAGCTATGGAGCGTATTATCATGGGACTCATAAACAAAGACATTAGGAGCCTCCAGACACTGGACACTACCCAATTCAGCTTTGTTAAGGGCAGACCTTGCCTCTTAAACCTAGTTGCTTTCTTTGAAACAGTTACCAAAGCCATAGATGAGGGCAAGGTAGTCCACACAGCCTACCTGGACCTCGCAAAAGCCTTCAACACAATACCCCACTTGGGCATCATAAATAAGCTTACCAGCTTAAATATCAACCCCTATATCACAAGATGGGTTGCAAACTGGCTCAGAGATAGAACCCACATGGTCAGAATCGCAGGTGCCATGTCCGAATCCAAACCAGTCACAAGTGGCGTCCCACAGGGCTCAGTTCTGGGACCACTCTTGTTCAGTATATACTTCTCTGAGGTTCAGGCTAACACGGGGGGATTATGGCTGACAAAGTTCGCAGATGACTGCAAACTGGGGGCCATAATCGAATCTCCAGTTGACACAAGCATCCTCCAAAAAGGGTCTCACAGAGATGGATGCTTGGTGCCAGAGCCACGGCCTCAAGCTAAATGCTAAAAAGTGCATAGTCATCCCCTTTGGGAAAAACAAGGTGCCCACAAGTTACCACATAGGTGGTAATCCATTAAGTACGGAAGAAGTAATTAGAGATTTGGGGACCAACGTAGATAGTAATCTCTCCTTTGATAATCATGTGGCCAAAGTGGTTAGAAAGACCTTCTATACAGCCCACCTTATCACAAAAGGGTTCGCATCTAGATCAAGAGAGGTCATTGTGCCCCTCTACTTGTCACTCATCAGGCCCATAATTGAACACAATGCCCCTTTTGGGATGTACCTTACCCGACACCTGCAGCAACTGGAGAGACCCCAAAAGTACCTCACCAAGAGGATCATGGGCTACAAACAGATGTCCTATGCAGCTCGACTAAAGAAAATCCAGCTCTACTCAGTTGCTTACCGCCTACTCAGAGGCGATCTATGCCTGACGTACAAAGCCATGTCAAACCCAGAATTAATGGACATGCTCCACCTCAAAAAATCCAACTCCCTTAGAGCTACATGCTCCAGGGACCTAAACCTCAGCACAAAAATAAATAGGACATGCTGGAGGGACAGATTAATTTCCCAGAGGCTCCCCTCACTCTGGAATAGAATCCCAATTCATGTTAGACAGCCCCTCGCTGACCCTCTTCAAGAGAAATCTGGACACGTGGATGGGAAATCGCAAATTCACCCCTGGGATCTCTTCTGTGTCCCTGCTAGACAGAGGCACAGTAAACTAATCTTAAAAGGGTACCTTCTGTGACCTACTCTACAGAGGCACAGTAGGCTAATCTAATAGGGAGGCGGAAGCCAAATACACTCTGGCTAGGCTTATAAATGCCCTAGAGCAGATAGCCTAGTATCTACCTATGAACCTAAGCCTCATGGATGAATTAGAAATGGATTTTAGGGTTGCCAACTGCGAGACCACACATCAGAAGCAGTGGTCCCAAAAAGGGATTTTGATAATTCTTTTATCATGTCCCTTTGTAGTCTTTTAAAGTGTGCCAGGTAGTTCAGTGACCTAAGGGCAAAGGTCACTGAAGCATACACACACTACACAAATCTGTCCAAAGCCCAAGACTACCTGCTAGGGGGATGGACAGAGCAGCTCTGCTCAGCAAGTTCCTTTTTGATGGCCGCTAGCCATGACAATAGCACCTACAGGCACTCCCTTTCTCCAAATCTCCCTTCCTATTGGTGGTGCCAGAATCCGATTCAGTCTTTTGGAGACTGGTTCAACTGTCAGGCTCTGTCCATGCCCACCTAGAAATAAAGTCAATGAGCTCATCTGCAGGCGGAGTTACCCAGTAAGTAGAGAGGCCAGACCCAAAGGCTTCCAGGAATACCAATTTCTCTGGGGAAGGGTTATCGGTAGACCAACCACCCCTCTGCTTAAGAACCTCAAGGATGTCTTCCAAATGAGACGTCTGAATGGTGATCTCGGGGATCATTCCACTTCATCAAAATCAGTATTTTTGATGCCGAACTTCTGAGGGGAGTCTAATTGCCTCCTCTTGCACTTCCTCCTCCTAGGGACTTCTTCACGGGTCTATATCACGAAATCGAATGTTGTGAACGCCGAATACCGGAAGGCTGAACTTGGTAGTTCGAAAGTTGAGAATGCTGAAGCTGTGGAAACCCGAATTCTTTTCCAGGGAAAGAATTCAGTTAGCTGTTTCTGCGGCTTCGGCATTTTTGGACCGGGTCAAGGTAAGTGTGCGAACGGGTAGTGACGGACTTTAAGGTTAGGGCGCAGGTCAGGTAGGTGTGCGATAGTGACGGACTTTAGGGTTAGGGCGCAGGTCAGGTAAGTGTGCGGTAGTGACGGACTTTAGGGTTAGGGCTGGGTTAAGGAGGCACAGCAAAATAATGGGTATAGTTCCCCATACTAAAGGGGTGGCGTAAGCCACAAAACGATGGGCCAGGCTTGTAAATGCCCTCGGGCAGATAGCCTAGTATGAACCTATGAACCTATACATAGTGGTGTATGTTAGGTTTAGTGTAGGTTTTGAAGGTGTTTGGTGTGATTGTGTTGCGTGTGTGTTTTTTGGAAAAGCAATTTTTTTCCCCTGGGAAAAAATTTGCTGTTTTGAAGTGTTGATGTTATCTGAATTCAATTTTCCAAATTCGAACTTATGGTATTCGACATTTTGGAAGTTTGATTTCGTGACTGGGGTTCTCCACAGAACTGTTGGAAGAGACTGCAATAACCTGGTGGGTAATCTGGAGACTTTGGGCTGGCTGTCCCTGTGACACAGAATGAAGGGGGGGGGGGTCAAGGCGCAGAGACAAAATTGGATCCAGAAGGTAGATCCAACGGGGTAATAAATGACAACCAGGAAGTAAGACATGGAGAGGGGGAGAATAAAGAAATCTATAATAATTATCAACAAGCATTAGTATTGGAATATAATGGCATTAATCAAAAGGTTAGTGAGGTTTTCCGAAGGGAATGGGAAAGATTTAGTTCTATTACTGACCTTGAAGAAGTCAATAAATCTAACCCGAAAGTAGTATACAAAAATTCATACTGTCTTAGGAATATATTAGAAAATAAAAGTAGTGGGATGAATCGTCCACATGAAGGTACCGTTCTTTTTGGGAACAGGAAGAAATAAGGAACGTATAAATGTGGAAGATGTAACCAATGTGAATACATTAGTAATAGTAGCAAAGTATATTTGGAAAGTAGAGGAAAATGGTTGAAAAGTAAATTATACTACAACTGTGACACTAAAGCTTTAATATATTTAGCAGTATGTCAAAAATGTAAATCATTCTATGTGGGGAAAACTGAAAGGACATTAAGAAGAAGAATATATGAACATATGTATGAGATTCAGAGAGCCAAAGATACTAATGCATTATATAAACATACTAAAGAATGTGAGGGTTTCAGATTTTATTTTTTGTATTAGAACAGATCAAGAAAGATAAAAGGGGAGGCCTTTGGGAAGAACAAGTGGAGTATAGGGAGCTATGGTGGCAAATAACTTTGGAAGCAGCTAGGCCACCTGGGCTAAATGAACATGTTTCTATACTACCACTTTTAAAGTTAAGGGCTTCGAAATTGTGACACTTGCACTATCATTAATGGACACCAGATGGTGCTATACCCTTAAACTCATGAATAAGGAAATATGGTCTCATTGTTATCACTTCATGCACTTTATTTGTATATAAAACTTAGGAATTATGTATTTATCTATTTATTTATTTATTGAATTAAAGTTTTTAGAGTGCTAAAATGTTTTTTAATTATTGAAACAAAAGTAACGTAGTACTGTTCTTTAATATTTATTAATATTTATGAGCCCATGATGTCATTTCCTTAAGTATAACCATCTGATGGTTTGAAGGAGTTTTATTGGTTTATTTGAATTTATTACGTTATATAAGGTGTAATTGGTTTTAATTCATTGTATCTGATGAAGTCCAAGTAGTATGGACGAAAACGCGAGTGGTTGGTGAATAGCATTTATGCAGTTTGGAGTGTGCGAATAAAGCTGTGTTTTTAAACCATTAGAAACAAGTTTTTTATCTTCTTCCTAGCTTCAAGCACTTTTTTCTTTTATTAAGAACAGATAGTCCTGCTGAAGCACACAACACCCTCTCCACCACCTCAAAGGCAGAATGCTTCAGTGAGAAGGAAGCCAACAGAGCCACAAAGCCGAGCTTCTACTCCAACAACTCCCCCTGCCCCAAAGGCAGTGCACCTGAGGTGGAAGTTGGAGTTGAGCTGTCCAATGCCAAGGTGTAAGGTAAGAGATGTATCTGAAAACTTCTGAGTCAATTGTAATGCCTTAGATCTGACAGAGATGCTCTGCCTCCGAGAGTCATCTGGCTCAGAAACCAACGGGGCCGGTACACTTAACCAGCCTTGGAGCCGAAGATACAAACATTTTCAAATCCAATCCAGATGGTTCTGGCAGACTTGGATCCAAGGGCTCCAAAATGATAGGTCAGAAGGAGCTGAGATTGGTGTAGTAGTACAAACTAACCCAAATGGGCAGGAGCTGGGAGAATTTCCATCTGTATCTGTGCAGAGAGAAATTTCCTCATCATTCTGTCCACATCAGCCTCAGTCAGACTTCTGGAAGAATGAGAAGAAGTTACTGATGGACACCTGGAGTGTCAGCAGGAATCAAGGTATGGGAGAAGGTACTCTAGAGGGTACTGGGTGTATGGATGGGGAATACCTGGTCCTGGGCAAAGGCCTTGAATCCGAAGAGCTAGGATCTGAGAAAGCCTCTGTCGACTCCAATGCCGGCTGAGCAGAAATCTTCGGATTCAACTTATGCTTTTTCTGTGGTGGCTCCTTGATAGGATCTGACAAGGGAGGTGAGGATTCCAAAGGGCTTGAAGACTTAATTGAAGGATCCTTTAACTTAGAGTTGGGGGATGAGCCCCAGAAATAGCCTTTGATAAGGATGAAGGGAGCAATCCTTTCAAGATTAATTTTTTTTTTTATCTGCAACTGCTCGCGGGTTGAAAGCCTTACAGATTGCATAATCTACTTGAAGATGGTCTGAGCCCAAATAGTATACACACACAGCATGTGCTTCAGAAAGAGGCAACTTGTGCCCACATTTCTGGCACTTTTTAATGCAAGAAGGACCTTTTCCAGACATTTTTAGAATACCAAAAGGAAAAATAGCAGAAAACAGTTTATTTTTTATAGTAAAAAGAAAAATTACCAGCAATGGAAAGTAGAACTACACCAAAAGGTGTAAGAGGGAAAGGGAAAAGAAGAGATTACCAACTATGGTAATAAGTAGAAAATAAAAACGGTTGTCCAAACGAGTCTAGGTGCCAAAAAGTAACGTAGTTTATTTACACAAAGAAAAAACACGTTTTCGCTTCTGGTACACAGAAGCTTCTTCAGCTTACCAACTAGCAACAGTTCACTTCTTTTAACCTGTTAGTGATCAGGTGGTTAATTGAAACATTCAAAAATTTAAAGGTGAAGTACCTGCTTGAGCAGGAAGCAACATTAGCGTGAACGTTGATATTAGCACTCTTGTGGCCATGACCACATATATAAAACCACAATTAAATTTATGTTTAAAAGTTGATGTGATACCAATTTACTTTACATCCACCTTATGTATTCAGTCCCACCAAGACCCTTCTTATATGGAAGTAAATACCCCTTCAGGGTTATTATGGCATTGGGAGATAGCACGATATAGTTTTAAGAGAAGGCAAGTTTAACATTTCATATTTCTTTAAATATGAACCAAGAAATAATTGTGCCGACTCGTTGATCTTAAATCACATTTTCAAACAAATCTATCTCCCCACTAGTCTAACAACTAACAGTATCCACTAGATTGAGTCATGAACTATGATGGTGGTTAGGTCAGGCATGTTATTACTGTTAGTTAGTGTTGATTGTATATTGTCTAAATTGATTTTTAATTTTCAATTTTTAATTTTTAATTTTTAATCATGTATTTTTAACTATGCATATTGAACCAGTGAACATTTTACATAGACATAATTTTATATCATATAATTTCATTGACCAGCACTACTGTCGGCAATTGTTTTCGAATATTTGTAAATGTTCAACTTTTAAACATAAATTTAATTGTGGTTTTATATATGTGGTCATGGCCACAAGAGTGCTAATATCAACGTTCACGCTAATGTTGCTTCCTGCTCAAGCAGGTACTTCACCTTTAAATTTTTGAATGTTTCAATTAACCACCTGATCACTAACAGGTTAAAAGAAGTGAACTGTTGCTAGTTGGTAAGCTGAAGAAGCTTCTGTGTACCAGAAGCGAAAACGTGTTTTTTCTTTGTGTAAATAAACTACGTTACTTTTTGGCACCTAGACTCGTTTGGACAACCGTTTTTATTTTCTACTTCGTTCTGTGGATTTACAAAGTTTAGTGTGTAATATGGCCTCCGGTGGTCCTTCGAGCCCTGGTTCTCCAAATATTTTTGGAACTAACGATGTGAGCAATATCTCTGAAGCTGCCAACCTTCCAGCACTCATGCTAGCGCTTTCACAGCGCCTTGACAATATCAATACAAGACTAGACAACTTCGAACGGATGAATGGGAGTCATAGTGGCATTCATGGGCGCAATCTCACAGATTTCAACCATTCTCTAATGGGCGATAGCAACGCAGACATCCCAGCAGGACAAATCCCTCGACTGCAACCCTCAGGTGCATTGTCCTCAAGGGGAAATGAAGGCTTGAGCCGGTATGAGGGAAGTAACAACGGCTTACTGCACCTTCCTGGTAATGCTGAAAGAAATACCAACAACAGAAGCACCAATGGTATGGTGCCTACACGTACCATCAACGGAGCAACACCTGGTAATCAGGTCTTGAATGGGGAGACGGATTCGCTCATTGGGATGCCCTCCCTAGCCGAATGGGCAAACAACGCTGCGGCGTTTGAGTTTAGCAACTCTTCAAACTTGGGCGTACCGGCGAACGACTCCCTGGAACAAGGTAATCTGTTTGACAACATTACAAATAATCTAAAATCATTAGACAACCTAATGTTGAAAATTAAAAAACTGCAATTAGAAGTGGCATACTTCCAGCAGTGTATGAAGGAAGGGGTTGTACCTAAAGGGCTCCGAAGTTCCTTCACGCCAACAGGCTTATTTACTGATGCTGCTTTTCTTTCAGAACTAGAAGCTTTATTTAATAAACAAGGCGCTGAATTGCTTGATTTGATGATCAAAAATTATTCTAAGCATATTGCTGTACTTTTGGATGAAGCCTCTGCTTTAGACAATATTATTAAATCTGATAATAATTTTTATAGGTATAAATTGAATACCATCGATCTTTTACAAGCATCGATTCAATGCTAGTCAAATTAAAAGGGAACAAAGTCAAGAAACTCGAGAGGGACAGGCATGCTTATCAAAATAAATCAGCCTACCCCAATCTGGCTAGAAAATTGAGCAGTGTGGCTAGACATGATGAACCAGAACAGGCTTGTTTTCACAGTGATGACAGAGAAGAAGACACTGTTATTCATAGCAATTCTGATAATGACCAAGGCAACTCTTCGAGTGGGCAGGGACCTCGGAGAAGTAAAAGAATTAAATCTTTTAACAATAATAAAAACAAGAACGGTAATCAAAAGCCTTTTTTAGGGAAAAACAACCGATTCCAGAGGAACAAGTACAAGAACTAAACCATTCACTGGTAGAGGTTGGGACTACCGAACAAACTGGGCCCACTAGCAACGTGGGGTACCCGATAGTTCATTCAAACAAAAAAGGCGATTTCTTCATTTACAACTTCTCTGAAGTTGTAGTTGATCAAGAATTAACTGAATTACTATCAAAAGGGTTGAATTTTGTACCTGACAATGGCTTCAGACTAGCTAAAACACTAATGGACTTGAAGCTGTTTGTGCGTAAACTCAACCTGAATATCTTCTTCAACAATGAATTGCCTGGGTCTACCACTGGCCTGAAACTACCAAGCACCTTCAACCCTCCCTTACATCCTGGTTTGTGTATATTTGAAAAGGCTTGCGAATTGGATTTTAGGCAACTACAGGCTGCTAGGGGAATTGACAGATCTTGTAAGAACATTTCCCCAGACCAATTCATGGCTTTAAATAAAATCAGTAACTCTGCAGTAAGGGTTACCAAACCAGACAAGGGTGGTGGCTTGGTGATTTTTGACAAAACTGAATACAGTAGACGGATGGCTTCAGTACTTGATACACCAGCTTATGTTAACTCATCCTTGAATGAGTTAAACACGAGTTACAATAGGATCAAGGGTTATTTTAGGGATCTCTACCTGGAGGGAAGAATCAATATTGACATGTACAATTTCATTGACATTTCATATCCGAAGGTACCTGTCATGTTTGGGATCCCTAAAATGCATAAAAACCTTTCAGATCCACCAATGAGAGCCTTGGTGGATGGCAGAAATTCAATCACCCATCCGTGTGCACGATTTATTGAAAGCATCATCAGCAAATACCTTAAGAACATCCCTCAAATTTGCAAAGACTCCTGGTCTTTTCTCAGCTCGATCAATGATATTGATTTTGATCCTAGTTACAATTTTTTAACAATCGACGTTGTCGATCTGTACACATCAATACCACATGATGTGGCTATTGAATGGATCGAACTCATGCTGAAGGACTGTGGAGCATGCAATAACGACATTTATTTAGTTACAGTACTTTTGGACATAGTACTGTCCTCTAATTTCTTTTTGTTTGATGGTGACTACTTTCTGCAAAAGAAAGGCATAGCCATGGGGTCCCCATGTGGGAGCAGTGTGGCAAATATGTTTGTGGCCTACTGGGAGAAGAATTTCTTGTTCAACTATGAACCATTTGTGAATCACTCTAGGATTTACACTCGATTCCTTGATGACGTCTTCATTCTTTTTCAAGGCAGTGAAAATGATGCTTTAAACTTACTATCATACATGAACTCTACCACCGAGTTCTTGAAATTCACGCATCATTTTTCAACATCTACGATTGATTATCTTGATGTTGAATTATCCAAGGACACCATCAACAATAGATTCTGTTCAACAATCCACAGAAAGGCCACATATTGCAACTCGTTTCTACATTTCTCAAGCTGCCATCCTTGGAAACAAAAGAGATCGATTGTCAAAGGGCAACTTGTGAGGGCTGCCCGTATGTGTAGTACTCCCGAGGCCTTCGAGCAGGAATGCTCACTACTTGCGGACATGTTTGGCAGCCGCGGGTATCCTGTGGAACTCATCTTCGACCTGACAGAGGAAGTGTCATCAAAACGAAGTGAAGGTTTTTATTTACCATTACTTCAAGCTAATGTGTATGAAAGCATTGAGGTGAACATCACTCAATCTAATGACAATCCACCCTCAGGTGAGGCTAACAATATGGCAACCCTTTTCAATCATTGTGACACCAATTTCTCGATAGCCTTTGTCTCTCCATTTAATTTACAGTCAGGTCTTCTTTGTTCCATAATCCGCAAGAACTGGTACTTTATCACCAATGCTGGATTACATGACAGACTGGGCAAGACTCCACGGTTCACCTTCAAAAAAGGTTCCAACTTGAAGGATTTGTTACAAAGAAATCATTCAACAGACTTCATGTCCAGACTAAAAGGCACTTTTTCCTGTGGTTGTTGCAAATGGTGTACACATTTAAGAATAGGGAACTCCTTTAGCATTGGTAATAGGAAGTACACCATTAATCATAAAATCAGTTGCAACACTAAATCCATTGTGTATATAGCCTTTTGTGAATGCTGTAATGCATTCTATGTTGGTAAGACTGACCGTCGGTTCAGGGACCGCATGTACCAACATTTATGCGCTATCAGGAACAACAAGACTGATAATGCCCTTTCAAAACACATATGGGACAATCATGGCCACAGTTTTAAATTCATGGGCATAGACCAGGTTCTTTGTGACAAAAGGGGAGGACCTCAGGCATTACTGTTAGAAACCCGTGAGTTAGAATGGCAATTACAACTAGATGCCTTCTCATACCCGGGTTTAAACGACAGCTGTAATATAGCCTGTATCTTAAAATACAGGAGTTACTTAAGGTAAATCTGTAGGTAATGTTTTATGACATCATATTAAATCAAAGTAATATCCCAACAACATCACGGCCGTGGTCATGTGATACCAATTTACTTTACATCCACCTTATGTATTCAGTCCCACCAAGACCCTTCTTATATGGAAGTAAATACCCCTTCAGGGTTATTATGGCATTGGGAGATAGCACGATATAGTTTTAAGAGAAGGCAAGTTTAACATTTCATATTTCTTTAAATATGAACCAAGAAATAATTGTGCCGACTCGTTGATCTTAAATCACATTTTCAAACAAATCTATCTCCCCACTAGTCTAACAACTAACAGTATCCACTAGATTGAGTCATGAACTATGATGGTGGTTAGGTCAGGCATGTTATTACTGTTAGTTAGTGTTGATTGTATATTGTCTAAATTGATTTTTAATTTTTAATTTTTAATCATGTATTTTTAACTATGCATATTGAACCAGTGAACATTTTACATAGACATAATTTTATATCATATAATTTCATTGACCAGCACTACTGTCGGCAATTGTTTTCGAATATTTGTAAATGTTCAACTTTTAAACATAAATTTAATTGTGGTTTTATATATGTGGTCATGGCCACAAGAGTGCTAATATCAACGTTCACGCTAATGTTGCTTCCTGCTCAAGCAGGTACTTCACCTTTAAATTTTTGAATGTTTCAATTAACCACCTGATCACTAACAGGTTAAAAGAAGTGAACTGTTGCTAGTTGGTAAGCTGAAGAAGCTTCTGTGTACCAGAAGCGAAAACGTGTTTTTTCTTTGTGTAAATAAACTACGTTACTTTTTGGCACCTAGACTCGTTTGGACAACCGTTTTTATTTTCTACTTCGTTCTGTGGATTTATAAAAAACTATGGTAATAAGAATACCCTAAAGGGTGTACAAAGGAAGGATTTAGAGATGTAAAAATCTAACACGTTAAAGGAAATAAATTTATTTCTATGCTGAAAATGTTCGAGAGCTCAAAGCAACCACATCCAAATAAGAAAGCAGCAAATGAAAACTGAGGTATGATAGGGTTGATGTATTATAGGTAAGGGAAGAGCTCAAGAGCTTTTTAGTGGCGACGAGCTAAAATAACAGCAGAGTCGGATCAGAGGGTTGGATCCGAACCCAATGCTTGAGAAATTAATGAAAATTTGACATCAGAAACCTTTTTAGGTTCAGACATCAAGTATAAATAAAAGTGCAATGGCTATATATGTAAGACTTGGGGACTCTCAAACACATGGCACTTAGATGAAGGGTGGCAGAGTTGTGCAGGGCAAGCAAAGTACTGCCACAGTTCCTCTGCTGAAGACCACATTCAGTGAACTGTGAAACAGGAATACAAACATATATAACATTTTTATAACTTAATTTGCTGCTGAGTAAATTAAATTGTCCAAGAGACTTTCTACAGCTTGGGCCACAGACAAGTAACCATGTGAAGCAAATCATGTTCAGTAAACAAAAACACACTGCACAAGCCAAATACAGAGATAATGCAACAAGGTTAAAGAATGTAATACAAGACACTACACAGCATAAAATGCAACTACAGGGAAAATGACAATTGAAACAGTACATCCAAAAGAGCACACAACATGCAAAGTGGTAAATGGTCAGGACAGCAGATAGGGTATTAAAAAACTTACACAGCTGTCTGCATGCCCGGTGCTATACTGGAATGTCCTGATCTTTCTATAAACTTCTCTGTGCTTATACTAGGGATTGTCCTGTTTATGTGGTGACAGGAGGGTCAAATCAGAGATGGTGACGTGGTGACTGAGGAAGGGAGTTAAGATATGGCTAATGAAAGACAGCTGCCATGAGAACAAAAAAAAAATAATTGAGTAAAGCTGGGGAAAAATTATGTAGCTTATCAATTACTAGGTAAACCTAATGAAAATAGATCATGTGCAACAATGGGAAATACACTAATCGTACAAGAGTACTGACTGAATGCATAAAAATAAAGACACAAAGATCTTAAGAACAAGTGCACAGAGTATTAGTGACAGAAAGAAAAAGATGAAAGGGTAGAAAGGAGAGAGAAAATAACAGGGATAGAACAAAGGAGTAGGCGAGTGAAGTGACAAAAAAGGACAGATAAATCCAGGTAACACAAGTGAATAAATAGAGTATTAAGAAATGGTAGCACACCAAACACAGATGTACAATCAAAATCAAAACAAGCTGGAGATGTATACGTAGTGTTTACCTACTGTCTTTCAAGCAGTTGTAGGCTATTGTGCAAGTACTCATGAAGTTCCTATTTGAAGCTGGACAAAGTAGAAATTTGTAATTATTGTTGGGGATGGTGTTCCAGACTCCAGAATCAAGCTTAGAAAAGAGGTTACTTCTGTGAAAGCTAGAACATACTTTTCTTCAGGGTACTTTTTTCCATTGTCTTTGGGCTCTCAAGTAAAATTATGGTGAGAAGACTTCCTGTATGGTAGCTGTTTAATAAGCAAGTTAAAACAGCTCACTAAACACATGAAAAGTTGAAACTAAGAATTGTAACTATTTTTAGATATAGCCTGTTCCTGGTTATTACAGCAACTGCCTAGATGCCACGTACGGAAAAAACTCTCAAATGTAGACAACTGTGGCTTAAAAAAACAAACAAAAAAAAAGAAAACAGTCCTTACTCTGGAGCACTATGTAGCTGATCTGCAAGAGACGGTAGATAACAGAAATAAGGAAAAAAACAGCATCCAGCTCCCTGAAAGCGAAAACAAACTGGATGTATTCAAAATCAGTGGAATACTGGAAAATATGATCAAATCAAACAACAGAACTGGAGAAGCTCTGAACCAACAATCTGATAATCTAAATGTACAGAAAACTGATATAGAAATAAAAGAAAACCTAACTGAGGTCACTCATGAGGATATAAATGAAGCTAGTGGAGCTGAAGACAGATCACAATGTAAAAAAAATCAAACTGTCAAACATTTTCTGCAATAGCAGAGAAAATGGAGATTACAAATTGTTTGAATTTCCTGAAGGAGCAAATAAGCAGATGGCCGGATATACTGAGAATATGCACCTAAATCTTTCTACTAGGAAATCCCTAAGGCCCACACTAGTAAAGATGAAAATCTCCCAACAAAACCTTTTATTGTCTAAAATGGGGCAGAAGAGAAAAGTATTAAAATATAGGAAGCTTTTTTTTTTTTTTTTTGCAGAAAATGGCTACAATGGAACAAGGAAAATGAGAAATGTATACATTATGAAAGTATGTTGAGAGGTTGGAGTATGTTTTAGGATGATAAATCCAACAAATTTCAATGTATTTTCCCCAGAGAAACATGACATAAGTAGCAAAAAGGAGCTTAAAAATGTATGGAAAAAGCAGTAGTACAATCAGAAGGTAGAAGGACCAATACAGATCAACCTTCAACAAGTAAGGTTGTTATGCACAAAGGGCAGAGCAGAGACATTCCAGCAAAGCCTTTTTTAATGTTCAAGGAAAAAAAAAACAAGAATGATGATCAGAAGAATGCTCAAGTAGTTACCAAAGAAATTACAACTATCCTGAACTTGAGCCACTGGTACAGAGAGATGCAAAGGACAATCAGAGCCACTGTGACAGTAGAAGAACTGTACATAGACAGGAATATGGCCTTTGACCAGCACAGAGAATGATGATCAGAAGTATGATCAGGAAGCTAGCAAGGAAAACACGAAAATCCTGAACTTGAACTACCAGCAGTATATGAATCTGATGGAGATGCAAAGGGCAATTAGGACAACTATGACAGTAAAGCAGTGGAAGAATTGTATATGAACAGCAATCTGGCCTTTAACCAACACGCAGCTAAGATAATAAAATCATTCCATGTCAACCAACTCACGGGTATGGCAACCAGGTCCAAGGAAGTTAAAGTACCACTATACACGGCTCATCTCAAACCCTATCATTGAATACAATGCCCCCTTTGGCATGTATCTAATCAGATACTTGCAACACTTAAAACTCCTGAAAAGGTTTCTCACAAGGAGAATTCAAGGAATGCATTCTTTGTCCTACACTTGTCGCTCGTCCGGTCAGGGTAAAACAGACTAACAGTTGTGGGTTCAGTTCAGTTCAAGCAGCTTTATTATATACAAAACACATCTGAGACCGAGACACTGTTACAAACTTAAATAAATTTATAAACAGATAGACTACTGCAGTCATACATGTTAACACTGGCTGTTCTCTCAAAATGGCACTGCTGCCTGCATGTGCTGTCTATTTATACTCACGTGCCCTCACTTTGAAACGATTATCTTAGTCACAACACACACACACTGTCCTACATCCTCCCTCTGAGAAACAGGTCATGCACAGTAATGACAATCACTGACATGCAATTGTACAGAAATAATCCTGTGACATACAATTATACAGAACTAAATACAAATGAAACAACCATGTCCAAGTTGCTATGTATTTTACATTAGGTCTGGAAATACGACCTGATCATGTGACATAAAAACTAGGACTGGGTTTAGCAACAGGGATGGTCTTTAATGAATGTTCAACTTCAGACACATCTGGGACATAGAGATGGACTTCTGGAATGAACACTTTTTGAACAGTTGGGCTTTGATTGCTCTAGTGTTTTTAGCATTAGGCACCAACAAACTGGAACTGATAGGGAAAGTTGTTCTGGTTTGCCTAGACAAAGTCTCTGAGCAGGTGAGCCAAGTAAATTGTCATGGGGTATATTTCTGAGATTAAGCAAATTCAAGAAAACATCTGTATTGTCACACTTTGACCTCTCTAGTAATTGCTTTGTACTGCATGTTTAGCCAGGCCATTTTACTGTGGGTACTCATGACTACTAACATGGATAAAGTCCCACTCTCTTGCAAATAGCTGACTGGTAAACTGGGCACCATTGTCAGAAATAACTGTGTGGACTACCATGGACTGAGAAATGACATTTCAACTTAGTACCAACAGCACTGGATGTTAGGTTAGGTAGCAGATCAATCTTGAGCCAGTTTGAATAAGAGTCTACCATCACCAAGTAATGTTGACTGTACCACTCAACTACATCATTGTCTACTGTTGACCAAGGCAGTTCAGGAATCTGGCTTAGCTGAAGTGGCTTTTTTACAAATGTGGTTTAGTACTATTGCAGACTGAACAAGATGAAAGTACTTTATCGATTAGACCATTGTGAAATTGTACTTTTGTAATCTGAGCATCATTCTTTGTAGTCTTGCTGGAGCTGTATGCATAGGCTTCTTTAAAATAGTGACTAGTGGCTGATGATCAGTCTCAGTCTGGGCAGCTCGGCCATAAATATAATCATGGAACTTCTAACATGCGAACAAAATTGCCAAAAGTTCCTTCTCAATTTGAGCATACTGCATCTCAGTTTGGGTAAGAGTTCTAGACACATAGGCTACTGGTCTGACCTTGAAGAATAACTGCACCAAGACCGAACTTTGAAGCATCACAGGAAAGAATCACTGTTTTGTGGATATTATAGTATCTTAACGTAGTGGTACTGGCAATTTTCTGTTGAAGGTCATCAAATGTTCCCTAATGTTGTTCCAACCATGACAAGGTAACATTTTTGCATGTCAGCTCTCAAGGTTGCTGATAATTCACTCAAGTCTAGTATAAGCTTGCCCAAACAGTTAATCATGCTAAGAAAATGCTGCAAGGCTTGGACATTGTCTGGAGCTGGCATCTCAAGAATTCAAGAATGGCTGTTTGTTTGGAAGATCTGGTAGCAAGCCTGAAATAGTAAATGACCTACTTAAGTATTTTTTGGTAGCCTGAATTTACATTTCAGAGGATTGAGCTTTAGCTTCACTTCACATGCTCTTTTCAGAACTTGCCTGAGGTTTCTGTCATGCTCTTCTTCACCATTGCCCCTCCAACTAGTAAATCATCCACTAGTACAGTACACAGATAACCCCCCAAAATTTGCTCCATTGCACGATGCAAGACTTCACTAGCAGAATTTATTCCAAAAGGCATTCTGAAAAATCTTTATATACCAAACAGTGTGCTGAATGTAATCAGTAGTGAAGATTTGCCAAAATGAACTCTCTGCATCTAAGACAGAAAATAGTGGCATCTGGCATGAGGGTAGCAACTTCCTTAACTGCATGCATGGAATGATGGAGTCTCTCCAATGCTTTAAGTCTCGTGGGACAATACATATTCTGATTTCACTTTTCTTATGAGCAACCACCATAGAAGACACCCATTCATTTGGTTCTGTTATTGGATAGATCACACCTCACTGCACCATTTTATCTAACTGGACTTTGACTCTGTCCTGCATAGCTATCGGAACTCTTCTCGCTGGTCTGACCACTGGGTCTAATTTCATGGAGTACACAACTGGAAGTTTAGCTAGCTCATCTTTGAAAACATCAGCATACTCTGAGAAAATAGCATTGGTGAAACTGGACAAGTGCTTATATGATGGACTTCTTTGGTAAAGGAAAGCAGTTTCATTCTTAAACGGTCTCTGAGACCTAATAATGACAGCATAGGTCTTCTGACTACATAAAATTGCAAGCTGCAACTGCTCCCAGCTGAATAGCATGAAAGCATTACTGAGCCTTCAGTCTGAATCTCTTCACCTCCATAAGCGACAAGCTTCGCACAATTGGCCAAATTAACTCATTAACCAGCTCTCACTCTAGCAAATGTTTCTGCTGACATAACATTGCACTTTGAACCAGTGTCTACTTTGAGCTCTGTGGGTTTACCATTGATCAAGACAGTACAAAACACTTCGTTTTTTGCCAAAAAATCCACTGCAGTAACCTTTTCACCAACCAGTGATATACCATCTACACAGAAAGTAGAGTTGCAGCTTTCTATATGATCAACTTGTTTTTTGAGTGACCTTTCTCAATAAATGAATGAGGCTTGCTTGATTTACAAAGCTTTTGAAAGTGGTTCCTTTTTTACATTATGGCATTTGCTGACCAAATGCTAAGCACTTTTCTCTTTTGGACTCGTGACTGGCACCACAGTTACAACAGTTAACAATGAGACTTGACTTTGGTTTTGCTGACTCACACCTATGCTGCACTGAGCATGTCTGTTTTACTGAGCTAGTCTTAGAACTTGCTGGAAAAGTAGCAACTCTCCCTGGAAATCCTGCAGGGGCTGCAGCTACCATGTGCTTGGGCCTGTTTCTGTAAACCATGTGCTGCATGCTGTCTACACTTGCTAAAGAGGCTGTTGAAACCATGCTCTTATCACTTGCAAGCACATCTGTGCGCCTTTCTTTAAGCTCGTGTACCTGATAAAACTATGGCTTTACTCAACATTAAATCACTGTCTCGAAGCAAAATCTTTCTCACAGCAGCATTATTAATACCACGCACAACCCTTTTACCAACTCATCTTTCAAATCACCAAACCTACAAGTTTTAGCTTTGTTTCTCAAGTCAGTAATATAAGCTGCAAAAGTCTCTCCTAGGTTTTGGTCTCTTGTTTAAAATAAGTGCCTCTCCAATGTAACATTTGTCTGGGGGTTACACATTTCTCTAAATTTATGTTTTAAACACTCAGGGTCCTCTCCCTTGATTCAGCTTGTACAACAATATGGCGGTTTTCCCCTTCTCGTGCACATACTGCTGGTGCATGCACAAATGACTGCTCTCTTTCAATGGCTTCTGACCCCACTAAATTAAGCGGAATAAATGCCCTTGTACGGGCATCTTTGTCAGAAAAAGCTGCTCGTATGAAAATATCATATTCCTGCTCAAATACTCTCCAATTCACTGCAAAATTATGATCAAACAAGTGTACTGGGTCTGCAAAATGCCTCTGCCATGCCAACACACAGTACTAAAGACACTTTGAATTATGTATGAGCATTCACATGTGCACGCACACACACACAAAACTTATCCCAGAATTTGTAACTATGCTCAACAGCACAATAGACTCTTCAAAATCACTGCACTTTGTAAAATGAGCTTCCGTAGCACAAGGACACTGAAATAACTGTACTTTGTGAAACCACCCCTTATCAGTGTAAGAAACACTTCAAAATGGATGCACTTTGCAAATAAACTGTACAAAGCACAAGAATCCTTTTGAAATGGCTGTACTTTGAGAAATAACTCTGTACAGTGTAAGAAACACTTTGAAATGACTACACTCTGCGAACAAAATGCACACAGCACAAGAAACTTTTCAAAATGACTATTCTGGCTGTACTTTGCACAGTAAATAACCAATAAAATGTGCAAAGTGTCACAAACAAAACTAAAAAAAAAAAAAAAAAAAAACTCTAAGCCAGAGTCTGAGACACCACAAGTATTTAGCGTACACCTCTTTTATTCAACGCTTTTGTCAACAAGACTTCAACAGAAATGGTAAAAAGTACACAAATCAACTTAAATACTCTAACATGAGACACAGGTAAAAAAATTCAATTAATCAATCAAGTAAAATAGATAATTTAAACCAACATCTTTAAAGCTCTCACAGAGTCTAGTGTAAAAAGTTAAATGACTGCACCCTTATGTTTTACATATACTCTATGCTTTTTTAAAAAACATTTAATATTAATAACGTCATTAAGGCCTGTTTTTTTTTTTTATCTACTTTTAACTTAATTTGCCATCTGGCCTCCCTCTGCTCCAAATATAGTTTTTGAACCCCCCCCCCCCAAACTCAATTTACCTTGTTCTAATGCTGAAAATATTTTTTTTAAAACCATGACACTCCTGACTATACTTATATAAAGCATTCTTGTTGTCTTTTTCATGCTGTACATGTGTTCTCTAATCCTTGTGTTTAAATTCCTAGTTGTCATCCCAACATAAAATTCTAGGCATTTGCCACACCCCCCCCCCGACTTTTGCAGCATAAAGTTCCTGACACTCTAATGGTGTGGGAAATATGGGGAAGTTCAATACATTAAGAACAACATACCTAAGGGGCAGTTCATTAGAGCCAGCTGGATGACTAGTGAGGATCAATTGCTGGCTAATGAATTTGAATACATTAAATTATTTAATGATAGGGGTTATGATGAGAATTTACTGAGAGGGCAAGCAAAAAATGTGTGGGACAAGAGAGATACTTGGTATCCTCCCATTTTAAAGAAGGCAGTGACAGCGAATTTTAAAGGGAAGGACATGATGGATCAAGAGCAGAGGCATTTGTGTTTTGATATGCAAATGACCTTGGATGGCAGTATTATCCAGTGTCATTTGGAAAAATTGGAAAATTATTGAGGGGACTCGAGAATTATTGAAAATGGTGGGGACAAGACCTAGGTTTGTGTACAGAAATGATAACTGAAAAGTTTGGTTAGAAAAAGGTAGGGACACAGTGACCTCTAAAGTGTTTACTTCCAATAAGCCACATGGCATGTACAAGTGTTATGGGTGTGCCATGTGTAGGTACATCTTAGAAGGTCCATATATTGAACTTCCCCATATTGCCCACACCATTAGTGTGTCAGGAACTTTCTGTTGCAAAAGTCGGGGGGTGGTTTATGTAGCGGTGTGGGGCAAAAGTCTAGAATTTTATGTTGGGATGACAACCAGGAGTTTAAACACAAGGATTAGAGAACACATGTACAGCATGAAAAAGAAAGACAACAAGAACGCTTATATAAGCATAGTCAGGAGTGTCATGGTTTTAAAAAAAAATAATTTTCAGTATTAGAACAAGGTAAATTGAGTTTGAGAGGGGGTGAGTTCAAAAACTATTTGGAGCAGAGAGAGGCCAGATGGCAAAGTTAAAAGCAGATAAAAAAGTACAGTTGTGTACACTTACCATAAATGTAGATGTTAGAGTGTATTCACTGTTGCAGTCATTACATTTGGGTAATCTGCTGGCAGGTTGCCCTCAGTCAGCGTGATTAACAAAGTCTTGGGTCCTGCGTCGGTTGCTGTCCCTTCTTCCATGACGTCAGGTCTTCAGGAGTATAAAACATGCAGCCGACGCCATTACATCAGTTTTTCTTGCCCCAGATGTCAAGTGCCCCCCAAATGGGGGGCAGAATATATAAATAATTAAAAACACAAAAATATACCTCCAAACAAAAGCAAATACACCAAAAAGGCTTTTAAGAATAGTAAAAGAAAGTAGAGGCATAGTAAGAGAAAAAAACAGGGGGCTGGAGGGGGGGTAACCATGACTGCAACAGTGAATACACTCGAACATCTACATCTACGGTAATTGTACACAACTGTACTATGTTCTTCGTGTTTCACTGTTGCAGTCATTACATTTGGGTAGATTCCCAAAGCTATGGTTGGAGGATGGATTTATACAGCATTAGGACCGGCTATAAGGTCCTGCAAAACAGCAGTGGCAAAGCCAGCTCTGGATTTAGAGAAAATTGGTAAGTGATCATGCTTGGTGAAAGTATGAACTGAACTCCAGGTAGCAGCCTCTAGAATATCCCTGGTAGGAACACCTCTGAGAAAGGCTGTAGAAGTAGATGCAGCCCTGGTGGAATGGGATCTGATCCCCTGGGGGATAGGTTTTCCATGGTGCTTACAGCAGAAATAAATACAATGGCTTATCCATTTAGAAATGGTTTGCTTTGAAATAGGCTTTCCCTCTGCCCCTGCAGCAAATGCCACCAGCAGTTGTTCAGATTTTCTTCAAGATTTAGTCCTGTCCAAGTAAAATCCAAGTTGTCTGTGTACACATCCAATGAATGCAGAATCCGCTCTCCCTTGTTCTGTGGATTGGGAAAGAAAGTTGGTAAATGAATGGACTGATTTAGAGCCACACTGGATACCACCTTGGGCATGAAGGATGGATTGGTCCCGAGTGACACCCTGTCCGCATGAAAGATGATGAAAGGCTCCACTGCCATAAGCACCTGGAATTCAGAAATCCTTCTAGCTGAAGTGATTGCTAAAAGGAAGGCTGTTTTCCAGGAAAGAAATTTTAAGTCTGCAGTAGCAGCTGGCTCGAAAGGAGCTAGAATGAGATTCTCCAATACAAAGTTAAGATCCCAGGGTAGGGGTTGGAGCTCTCCTGGGAGGTCTCAAGTTTTTGGCCCCTCTGAGATACTGCTTTAGCAGAGGATGAGAAGAGAGGGGGTACTGTATTGTAATGAGCTGAAATGGCTGAGGCATGGATTTTTATGGAAGAAAAAGACAGGCTCTTGTGAAGCATCTCAGTTAAGTATTGCAAAATCTGAGGTAAAGTGGGCACTGCTGTGCTCATCCCTTGAGATTGATTCCAGGCACAGAATCTTTTCCAACTTGTCAGCATAAGATTTTCTAGTACTAGGCCTTCTCGCCACCAAAATGACATCCATCACCAAAATTACATCCATCACAGGTTTGCTGAGGGATGCTAAGGGGGAATTTAAATAATTAGCCAAGCTGCAAGATTCAATGTGTGGAGCTGAGGGTGCAGAATTTGGTTCTCCTGCTGAGACAGTAAGGAAGGTGTCTGAGGCAGGTGCCATGGAGAAATTTGTGACAGACTGCGTAGGAGTGGGTACCAGTGTTGGCGAGGTCAGTCTGGAGCAATCAAAATCATTTTTGGTTTGTCCTGTTTGACTTTTAGTAGAACTTTGGAGAGCAGAGGCAGAGGGGGAAAAGCATAGACTGATAGGTTTTTCCAGCTGAAGGACAGAGCATCCACTTTCCAGACTTTTTTGTGAGGAGTTCTTGTGCAAAATTTTTCCAACTGGTAGTTGTGGGGTGAGGCAAAAAGATCTATGTCTGGGCTCCCCCATTTGCACGTCAACATGTTGAAAATCCGTGGTTCCAGTTTCCATTGGTGTGGGTCCATGAGATTTCTGCTTAATTCGTCTGCCAGAGTATTCAGTTTTCCTAGCGGGAATTGAGCTTGTAGTTGTACTTGATAGCTCAAGGCCGTGTTCCACAATACCATGGCTAGTCTGCAGAGGGGGTAGGAATGTCTACCCCCCTGCTTGTTTATGTACCACATAACCATGGTGTTGTCCGTCTTTACCATTAGTTGTCCTGGATGAAGGTAGTCCTTGAAGGCTGTCAGTGTATTCTGTACAGCTCGCATTTCTTTTTGATTGATATGAAGGTGCATTTGATTTGGGCTCCATTTGCCCTAAATGCACTTCCCTGCCAGATGAGACCCCATGCATAGTCTGATGTGTCTGTAGTTAGGGTTTGGCCGGCAGGGGGCGGTGTGTATGGCAGTCCCTTGTTTTGGTGGCAGGCCTCTGCCCACCATAGGAACTCTAGTTGCAGGCAAGGTATGATAGGAATCTGTTTCCAGGCTGTGACAATGTTGACTCCATAAACTTTTTAAGTACCACCGAAGTTTCCTCATATGCAGTCTTGCATATGGAATTAGAAGAATGCAAGAGGCCATGAAAAGTACAGTTGTGTACCTACCACAAATGTAGATGTTCGAGTGTATTCACTGTTGCAGTCAATACAATTGGGTTACCCTGCTGGCAGGCTACCCGCAGTCGGCCTGAATTCCAAAGTCCTGGTCCGGCATCGGTTGCTGTCGCCTCCTCCCTGATGTCAGTGTGCCAGGGGGTATAAAAGATGCAGTCGACGCCACTTTCTTCAGTTTTTCTTGCCCCAGATGTCAGGTAACCCTAAAATGGTAGGCTAAATTATGCCAATAAGCATGCATACACAAAAATCAACTTTTCCTTCATCTACAAGCAAATACACCACATAGGCTGTACAGAACAGAGAAGTACAGATAAGTCCCAGCAAAGGAAAGGGGGATGGTGGGTGGGCAACCAGGACTGCAACAGTGAATACACTCAAACATCTACATTTATGGTAGGTACACAACTGTACTATGTTCATCGTGTTTCACGGTTGCAGTCATTACAATTGGGTTGAATCCCAAAGCTAAGGTTGGGAGGCTGGTGCTAAATAGGAATAGGAGGGGCTATCAGGCCCTGCAGAACTGCAGTGGCAAAGCCTGCCCTAGATTTAGGGTAGAGAGGTAAATGATAGTGCTTTGTAAAAGTGTGCACTGAACTCCAAGTTGCAGCCTCTAAGATGTCTTTGGTTGGTACTCCTCTGAGGAAAACTGCTGAAGTGGCTGCTGCTCTGGCTGAATGTGGCCCAATGCCCTTAGGCATTAATTTGCCATGCTGTGAATAGCAGAAATGAATGCAGTGGCCTATCCACTTTGAAACAGTTTGCTTTGAGATGGGCTTTCCTTGTGATCCTGCAGCATATGCCACTAGAAGTTGTTCTGTTTTTCTGAAAGCTTTGGTTCTGTCCAAGTAGAAGCATAGCTGCCTGTGAATGTCCAGAGAATGCAGAAGTCTCTCACCCTTATTCTGTGGGTTTGGATAAAAGGTAGGCAAATGAATTGTTTGGTTGAGGGCCACACTGGACACTACTTTAGGCATAAATGTAGGGTTTGTCCTCAGAGAAACCCTGTCTGGATGGAAAATGATAAAAGGTTCCACAGCCATGAGTGCCTGTAACTCTGAGACTAGTCTAGCAGAGGTTATTGCTAGGAGCAGAGCTGTTTTCCAGGATAAGAATTTTATATCAGCTGCAGAGGCTGGCTCAGATGGAGGCAGTGTGAGTTTTTCCAAGACATAGTTGAGGTCCCATGCAGGTACTGGAGCTCTCCTTGGAGGTCTTATGTTTTTGGCCCCTCTGAGGTACTGTCTTAGTAATGGATGAGAAAAAAACAGGTGGTTCTGTGTTGTAATGAGCTGAAATGGCAGAGGCATGAATCTTAATTGATGAAAAGGAAAGGCCTTTATCCAGCATCTCAGTTAAGTATTGTAAAATCTGAGGAATATTTAGAGGAATCGTCTCGATCCCTTGTGCCCGGTTCCAAGCACAAAATCTCTTCCATTTTTCTGCATAAGATTTTCTGGTGCTAGGCCTCCTGGCCTCCAAAATAACATCCATTCACTGCTTGAGAGAGGTGCGTCTTGAATGGCTACATTATTCGGCATGCTGTCAGGGTTAAGGTCCTGAGTTGGCTGTGCAGTATCTGACTGTTTTGTTGGGTCAATAAGTGAGGAATTTGAGGTAATGTCCAGGATGGACATTGAGACAAGCTCTTTAGGATTGGGTATCAGTGCTGGCATGGCCAGTCTGGGGCAATCAGTATCATTTTTGGCTTCTCTTGTCTGATCTTTAGGAGTACCTTGGGGGGGGGGGGAGGCAGTGGAGGAAAGGCATATACTGTTGGGTTTTTCCAGCTGAAAGATAGAGCATCCACTTTCCATGCTTGTTTGTAATAAGTCCTTGTGCAGAATCTCTGTAGTTGGCAGTTGTGAGGGGAGGCAAATAGGTCTATGTCCGGGCATCCCCAGTTCCTTGTTATCATGCTGAAAATTTGTGGATCCAATTTCCACTTGTGGGGATCCATTAGGTTTCTGCTTAGTTCGTCTGCCAGAGTATTTACCTTTCATGGCAGGAATTGTGCTTGCAGATGTACTTGGTAAGTCAATGCTGTGTCCCACAAGTTCATGGCTAGTCTGCAGAGGGGGTAGGAATGTGTACCTCCCTGCTTGTTTATGTACCACATGACTGTAGTATTGTCCATCTTTATCAGTAGTTGTCCTGGATGAAGTAGATCCTTGAAGGCCGTCAGGGCATTTTGAACAGCTAGCATCTCTTTTTGATTGATATGTAGATGCATTTGACTTGCGGACCATGTGCCCTGAATACATCTTCCTGCCATATGGGCCCCCCCCAGGCATAATCTGTTGTTAATGTCTGCCTGGCTGTGGGTAAGGTGAATGGCTGTCCCATGTTGTGGTGACAGGCCTTTGTCCACCATTGAAACTCCTGTTGCAGGCAGGGAATGAGGGTAATTATTGTTTTCAGGCTGTGGCAATGTTGAGTCCAAACACTTTTTAGATACCATTGAAGTTTCCTCATATGCAGTCTTGCATATTGAATTAGCAGAATGCAGGATGCCATGAAGCCCAAAGCCTGCAGAATTTTTCTTGCAGATAACTGGGTCTTTGTTGCCAACATTTTGAAATAAGTAGTCAGTTGTCTTTGTTTGTCTGGCGTGAGATAAGCCATCTGGGCAGTTGCATTTAAGCTTGCACCCAGGAATATTCTCTCTTGAGAGGGTACGAGTTTTGATTTATTTTCGTTTATTGTGTACCCAAGGCCTGTTAGTAATCTTTTTACAAACGCCAGATGCTGTAGTAAAATGTCCTTGTTCTCTGCTTGAATAAGGCAATCATCCAAGTAAGGATATATCTGTATTCCTCTTTGTCTGCAAAATGCAATTACTGGCACCAGGCATTTTGTGAAGACCCTGGGCGCAGTAGATAAGCCAAAGGGCAGTGCAGAGAATTGGTAGTGCATTGAGCCAGCTATAAATCTGAGGTATCTGCTGCATGATTGTCTGATTGGGACATGCAGGTATGCCTCTTTTAGGTCTAAAGTCACAAGCCAAGCCTTCTTGCCCAGCATGGGCAGAAGTCTTGGATACTGGCCGTACATACGTGAGACTGAAGGGTAAAATCCATATGCAGAATACTGAAACATGGGAATAGAAGGACATCTACAGCAACCACAAGAGAACATGCACATCCAAAAGGAAAAAGAAACAGAAAAGAGATAGTCAAAGACCCCTTGGCCAGCGAAGAGTTCTCAAAAAAGAATGAAAACAAAGGG
This sequence comes from Protopterus annectens, assembly GCF_019279795.1. Classification (NCBI taxonomy): domain Eukaryota; kingdom Metazoa; phylum Chordata; order Ceratodontiformes; family Protopteridae; genus Protopterus; species Protopterus annectens. The sequence continues at coordinate 991,459,079 of NC_056727.1, forward strand.
GCAGGTGGACATCTACTGCTACAGTAAAATTTTACACAACTGTATTATGTTCATCTTTATTGCTGCAGTATTCATAATATGTAGGAAATGACCAAAGCTACTGTAAAGGATGGGAAAAGAAAGGCACAGAGTAACCCTTCACAAATCCATGAAGGACAGCCTTACCAAATTCTGCCCTGGCTCTGGAAATTTATTTTGTTTTTTTATTTTACATTTGTTTACCAGGAAAGTCCAACTGGACACAGGTCCATTTTCAGAGGCGACCCTGGGAGAAAAGCTCCAGTATAGTACAGTACAAAAGATACAATATGGTAAGATAAGTATCACAGCAAGCAGGAGATTTATACAATTGAGCATACTTAGCAGAACTTAATTTTAAAATATCTAAAAGAAAGTCAGTAGATTAGAATATACAATTATAAAACTCGAGACAAAATTGTAGGGTATTTATCAATGGGTAGAGTAGAAGAGAATGAGGGGTAGACAACCACTGTTTTGATGCAAGTAGGATTCCCTGCAACAGTGTTGTTAATGGTTTAACCTGGAAATGACATCAAACTTGTAATGTTTAGTAAATGTGTGGACAGTGGACCAAGTAACAGCTTCAAGGATGGATCTAGTATCCAATCCTTTGAAGAAAGCTCCAGAAGAGGCCAGTGCCCTCATAGAAAGAGCTCAAACTGAAGAAGAAAGCGGTTTTCCATGACAAGAATAAAATGAAATGGCCTTAGAAATGCAGAAGGAGATGATTTGCTTAGAAACTGCCAAACTGAATTACTAGCATGAAAAGAAAAAAAAAACCTGCTCAGATTTGCAGATAACCTTTGTCTTATCCAAATATCTAAGCTATTGTAAATCCAAGGTGTGAAGAACCTTCTCACTAGCAGATTGCAGAGAAAGAAAAAAGGAAGGAAGCTGGATAGACTGATTAAGAGGCAACCTATCGACCACATAAATATAGGATTAGCTCACAAACACCTGTCCTAAGAAAAATCAAAAAAAGGGAGGAATCACCATCAGAGCCTAAAGTTCAGATACACTCTTGGCTGGAGGGCAACCAGCAAAACATTCTTCCAGGTGTAGTGTTGTAAAAAGAGGCAGCCTCAAAGGGAGGCAGGATCATTGTTTCGATTATAAAATTAAGGTCTCAAGAGGGATGAATAAGTTTTCTTGGGGCCTGATATGAAAGATGCCTTTAAGGAATTGTTTGACCTCTAAACAAGAAGCCAATGGTGGGTTCAAGGATAGACAAGCAGAGACTGCTGATAAATGAGTTTTAGCAGAAGAATATACTAAGCATGGAACAGTTCACACAAGTAAGAAAGAACCAAAGGGACACCATACTGAGAAGGAATCCTGGTGATGCTTCAGACACCAAACAGAAAATCTTTTCATTTAGCAATATAGGATTTTCTAGCCTCCTGCAGAACCCCAAGCATGTCCTCAGAAAAGTGGTGCCTAAATAGGATCAAAATCCTATCACCCAAAGTACCAGCTGAAGAGTGGACAAGTGAAGGTGAATGACAGACCCCTTGTCTTTGTGAGAAAATTCATCTGGTTAGGTAACTTGTGATGACCCACTCCAGATGAAAGAGAAGGGGAAACCAGTGCAGTCTGGGTCAAAGGGAGCCACCATCTAGATTCTTGGGGACTCCTTCCTGATCTTGTGCAGGACCTTCGGAAGTAGAGGAAGAGGAGGGTAAGGATACAGGAACGTCCACTTCCAAGAAAAGGACATGGCATCCACCGTCCAAGTCGAAGGACTTTATACTCTGGAAAAGAAACAATGAAGTTGTCTCTTCAGAGGGAAGGTAAAATGATCCACTTGAGTAATACCTCACTTATGTACCATGTACAGAAGCATCCATTCATGAGGTTATGTCCTGGACCTGCTCTGAGTGTCTGCCACAAAGTTACATTCTGAAGGTCTAGTCTGCAAAGAAGATAAGATCTTCTGCCCCCTTTTTTACTGATGTACCACATGACTGTAGTGTTGTCTTCAAAGAGGCTTCAGACAGAGAACTGATGGCCTAAAGAGCAGGAATGAGCACCCTCATTTATTTTATGTTGATATGGTCTGACCTCTGATGAAGGTGCCATAGACCCTGAACCCTAAGACTGTTGGAAGAGTCTGCCCATCCTAGATCTGAAGCGAATTTGAACAACTCTTGAATAGGGGTAGGAGTCTGAAAAGGCAGTCTCGGATTGACAGAGATTTGCTGAATTCACCAGTGAAACTTGAGTTTGAGATAAGGTAGTAAAGGAACTAGAAACTCCAGATGGTGGTAATGCTGGAGCTAAAATGTCTTTAGGTGCCACTGATGTTTCCTCATGTGAAGCTTGGCAAAGGGTAGCATAGACATAGTAGATGCCATGATCCCAGGAATTCTGAAAATTCCCTTGCAGAAATGAAAGAGGAAGCAGAGACCAGAAGTAGGTTGCCAGAGATCGAACCTTGCAAGAAGAGAAGCCAATACTATAATGATTTGGATTCTGCAACTCAGACAAATGTGATCTTGATGAGTCAGACTTGACTTCTTGAGACTGATGATGAATCTCAGACTGCACAGGAGGAGCATGGCGAAATTCAGATCATGCAAACGCATGTGCTTAGTTTTCTGCTTCGTATTCAGTGGGGCATCAGCTTTAACCAACCTAAGAGGCTCGGATCCATGCCTAGACTCAATAAGGGTACAAGGGACCTCTTCCCCAACTACAATCTGAGGAATCTTCCTAGGCCCTTTGGAAATAATCAGCTGAGGTTCCCTATCAACATCCAATGTGGATGTCTGCATCACTTCAGAGGATGCCTGCATGCTGGCCTCTGATAAGGTCATGGCAGAGGAAACCAGTGTCAGCACCGGACAGTCTCTGCAGGGTCAGCAGAGATTAGACAGCAGTACAGTTGGACCAAGACTTCTTGGTCTTCTCCTTAAGAGATGGCTGTACCTCAGGGCGGGTGAACTCAGCCATGGTATCCTGGGTCAAGTTTGAGATGCTGGTTCTAAAAACAGATAGATAGGGACAGATGACTGAGAAACATTCTGGGAAAAAAAGTAGACAAATGTTACACTGGGTATGATCATGTGAAGAATCTAGGCAGAATAAATACTTCTTGTGATGGTCTTTATGGGGAATATCCCTCCCCCACGACCTTTTCCCTTCCTGGACAACATGAACCCAAAGTACAAAGGTAAAGGAAGAAAAGTAAGGAATACCTATGGGGCACTTATCTGTAAACAGCTCAGTAGAAGCCAGCTCTGTGAAGCATGTTTAGACTGACATAACTGTGGCATTTGGACTGGTGGCTAAATAGTTCTGAGTATGAAGCGCACATATGTCACCTTTGTACTCTACGCAGGGAGAATACATCTGACGTACGAGGCTAGGAGGATGGAAAGGCTCTGGTATACTGGCAGCATGTTAGGCAATCCATGGCAGTAGATCTCACATATTATGAATACTGGGACAGATATAAGGAAGGACATCAACAGCTTTTGGAAAACTGACCAGATACCAAAGAAAGGGAATAAATTATACCCGTCTAATAATGTGCAGCAAAATAAGGTATAAAAAGGAACATTAATGAAGTAAGAAACAAATGTCCAGAACGGTAAACTACTGTTTAGGCAACAGTAAGTTTGACATTCTGTTTAAAAAAGGAAGGGATTAACAGAAGTAATGGGAAGAAGGAAAAGGAAATGGTAAAACTACTAGAATGAAGTTAAAAGAAATTTCACTTCTGAATGTTAATCAGAAAGGAAGAAAACAAGGTGGATTGTAACACAGGGATCAGAGAGGCACATTGTTCTTTCCTACACATCAAAACTTTTGCAAAGTACTGTAAGACAGCAGGAGGGGAAGGAAGAAAAGGTGGGAATAACTTCTTAATAGAGTGATGCTTTCTGTAATATCTTTAAATGTCAATGGTCTCTCAGATAAATACAAAAAAGAAAGAATAGTGGAACTATATTAAATAATCTAGAGTGCAAATAGCTATGTTATAGGTGAGGCACTTCAAAAGAACTTAACATGTGAATTTGATAAAGGTTTTCAGGATGGTTACTCAGCAGAATATCTGGGATAAAGGAAAAGAGGAGTACGTCTATTTTATTTATTTATTTGCAGTTTGATTACCAGGGAAGTCCACTGGGCCGAATTGATCCATTTTCAGTTGAGGCCCAGGGAGAAAAGCTCCAAGATACATTATACAATTTAGACACAAGTGATAGTTAATATTAAACATAATATTATGTAGAATAGTTACTCATAAATGCATTCAGTATCCTGCATAGTTAAATTCATTAAGCTTGAAAGTAGGGATCATATAGTTTCATTTGAAGAAAACAGATGTGTTGGTGTGGAAACAGTTTACATACAAACGGTTTTAGAAAATGTAAATACGCTTTACATACAAACAACAGTAGAATGCTATTTACAATATTTACAGGGTTGGGCTGTGTGAGGGTAGCTGTAGGAGTTGTTGAGAGCTTAGAGAGAAGCTATAGAAATTGTTGAGAGCATAGATAGGCTATTAATTGCAAGAGGAGCACCAACAGTGACAGAAGAGGATAAAAAAGATAATGGTTGACATGTAGTACTAAGGGGCTACTAAGCAAGGGAAGATGATTATACTGGCAAGTATTTATATAACTGCTATAACGGAGCTTAAGAAAATTCTGGGAGAAATAATCAGTTTTCAGCAAGGAATATTACTTATAGCTGGGAAATGGAATTTGATTTGCAGCAGTGAAGATGTGTCGGGGGGGGGGGGGCAGAAAAGAAAGTATACCAAATGAGGGTAGACTTTGAAGAAATTTATGAAAATATTTGGCATGGAGGATGTGAATTCAGTAATGGGAGTCCGGACTGAATTTACATATTAATCCTCAAGATATAAACATTGGGCTAGGCTAAACCAAAAAGAAAACATTGGGCTAGGCTAAACCAAAAAGAAAACATTGGGCTAGGCTAAACCAAAAAGAAAGCATTCTCGACTGGGTACTCAGTCACCCCCCAACTGTACAACACTGGCACCCTCCCCGACGACCTAAGCGATCACCTTCTCACTTATATAATTAAGCACAAAGCCATTAATCCCCAACAACCCTCACTCAGAAAAGTTAGAAACAAAAGACTTTGACCCTGCCAAATTCCAACAGGAACTTAACTCATGTAACCGGTCTATTCTAAAACATCTCCCCTTTGGAAGAGGCAGTTGTATACTTTAATAACAATTTTCTTGAGATCCTTGATTTGCATGCACCTGCTCGTTCAAAGACAACAAAAGCAAAAACTGCACCATGACTTTCTAAAGAGTCTAGATTCAGAATTACCCGTATAAACAAATGATGGGCTTTATGGCGTTCTACTAAAGACCCCCAAGATCAAATGAAATACAGGCAATCTAGGAATGAAACTAAAAAATCCATTTTATAAGACAAAACATATTACTGCAATTTACAGACAGTAAATCAAAACAACCGTCAGAAGTTTTGAGCAGGTTTGAATAATCTACTTCATCCTGGACAAACTTCTACCCCCATCCCGCTGCTACTATTGATAAACCCCCAGAGGATGTTTCAGATAGTTTTAACAGTTTCTTTACTGAGACAATTCAAGCCCTGGCTAGCCAGTTACCTCATAGCTCCTTTGGCCCTGAAAGTACCACCCCTAGAAACCAACTCTCGTTCAGCTTCCAACCAGTGGCCATGTCACTTATCCGTACCTTGATTAAAAAATTAAAACCCACCAAACACTCTGCCTATCAACTCCCCACAGAGTACCTTCAAAAATAAGCTGATGCTATTGCCTTACCCAGTATCAATACTAATTAATCGAACCATAGCAGAAGTTAGAATTCTCACCATCTGGAAAATATCCTACGCAATCCCACTTCATAAAGGAGGCAGCTCTACTGAATTCTCCAATTATAGCCATACTCTCTCTACTTGCAAAGATTATGGAAAAATGTATTCACAGACAACTCATGCACCACCTAATCCAGAATCACCTCATGGCAGATACCCAACACAGCTTCCATCTACACCACAGCACTACTTCAGCCTGTGCTGCGGGTAGCGTTGTCGCCTCACAGCAAGACGTTGTCGCGTTCGATTCTCAGCTAGAGCGTCTTTTGTGTGGAGGCATGCGTGTATGGGCATATCTTCATTGAAGGATGTGCGTCAGGGCTGGTAACTCGGCACGTAAAAATCTACTACCAAACATTAGCGAACCGGAATTCTGCTGTGGCGACTCTTAACCGGGATAAGCCGAAAGACACAACCACCACCAACACCATAAACCATCATCGCAACAATCACATATCCTCCGCCCTCTTCTTGGATCTTTCCAAGGCATTCGACATGGTTGACCACCAACTTTTAATACATACCCTGCAAAAGTACAGTTTTGTACCTACCATAAATGTAGATGTTCGAGTCTACACCCTGCTGCAGTCATCACACTTGGGTTATCCTGTCATCAGGCGGTCCCGCAGTCGGCTGGAATGCCAAAGTCTTGGTCCGGCGTCAGTTGCTGTCGCTTCTTCCCTGACGACAGTGCGCCAGGGATATATATATTGCATCAGACGCCATTTTCTTCAGTCTTTCTTGCCACACGGTGCCCGAAGCAGAAGCAGTTCGCAAGTGCCGGTCGGCCGACTCCTGAGATTTTCAAAGTCGAATTTCAGATCCGAAGTCTTCAATAAAGCTAAGTACCCCATTGGGGAAACTTTTCTTGCCTCAGACTGATGTCAGAAAAAGTTAACAATTGTATTTCTTGTGGGAAGCAAATACCTCATAAGGATTTTCATTCTTACTGCATACCTTGCCTAGGCCCAGACCACGTCGTCACTGGTTATCATTTTTGTGCTAGGTTTAATAAGCGTACTATAAAAAGACGCTTTGATTTCGCACACTACTTTGGTAGAAAATTTAACTACACTATGCCGTCGGAGCAACCGACTACCGGCGTGCACAAAAAACGCAAGGATAAGGACAGGCAGCCTAGACCCAAGCCAGACTCCGAGGCCTCGGCTGGTCCGGTCTCTGGCTCACCGGTCTTCAGTGAGGCTCTGACGCAGCCCCTGACTACCGCAGATCTGGAACCAGAGACCGCTTTGGAACTTTTGGTGGAAAGTACTAGGCCGACGCAGCCATTTTGTTTAGCCCCTTCCGATGACACTACTGAAAAAGATGTCAGTGCTGCAGAAACACCTTCGGTTTCTGAAGGCGTCTTCGGACCGACGACACTCACCATAAAAACGTATCCTAAGACTAAGACTCCTATTAAACCTAAAAAGACTGCACTTCAGAGTCTCCAGTTCAAGGCCCCATGCCTAAGAAACAGATGCTCAAAATGGCTGAGGATTTGATCTCCTTAATCAGGGGTTCCCAACCCCCACCCGACAAAAGGCCTAGACAAGAGGAAGAATATACCTCCTCTGAACAAGTGTCTATTTCCCCAGGCTCCTCTGAGGACCAATATTACTCCTTCTCCCCTTATGAAGATTCTGATGCTGAGGATTCTATTCCCTCAGCTTCTCCTCCTGAAGACTACTCCTTTGGGGAAACTTTACACACTATGAGGGAACATTTTCACTGGGAAGGTCAGGACTACTCTGACTCAAAGAAAAGGCTCAGAGAATTTCTTTTACTCCAAAAAACACAACTACTAACTGCAACCAGCTTGTTAAACAAAAAAAAAAAAAACTTTCACCAAAAACGAAAATAGCAGCCCAAACTGGATTTTAAATATCTTTACTTCAATTCTGGTACCTCGGTCTTCGCCTGTCTGCAGCAGGGTAACACGATGAACATCATCCTGTCTAGATATTAAAGCCTTCAATGGTTTAAATCCTACCTGAATGGGAGACAGCAGGCTGTTCTTTGGCAGAACAAACTCTCTAAACCTACTACCTACACCCTTGGTGTACCACAAGGCTCTATACTAGGGCCTCTGCTGTTTTCCATCTTCATTAACGTCCTATATACTGCCATCCCAACAGTCAGCTGTATCCAATATGCTGATGAATCCACCCTGATCTGCTCGGCCACATCTCCAACAGACTTATGGTCTGCTACCCCAATAGTCAGCTGTATCCAATATGCTGATGAATCCACCCTGATCTGCTCGGCCACATCTCCAACAGACTTATGGTCTGCTACCCAGTCCACCTTTAACACTACAGAAAACTGGCTTGCTGAACGTCATTTGATACTAAATCCCCCAAAAAACTAAAATGCTGTTATTCTCACCAACACAAAAGTCTCCTGCTTTTACACTTACCATAAATGCAAATGATGGCACAATAATCTCCCCTGGCCCCTCTACAAAACTGTTAGGTGTCATTATAGATAATCTAAAATTCGACCTACATGTAAACCAATTGATCAAAACCATCAATAAAAAACTAGGGTCACTTTACAGAATAAAAGCCTTCCTAACCCCTCCACGCAAAATTGCCATAGCTCGCTCTCACCCTCTTTCAACACTTTTATATGCATCTCCTCTACTCTTTTATCTAAACCAGACTGTACTTAAACTCTCAACCTGCTATAACCACATTGGCAGGTTTGCCACTGGGCTGCCTTTTAGGACACATCATTGCATAAATCTTAACCAGCTTGGGTGGCTTGATCTACCCAGTCTAATCCAGTATAATCAACTGCTCATGGCTTATAAAATCCTTTATAATCCGGATAATACTATTGTACTAAAAAATGTTATCACCCCTTATAACAATCCGAGACTGCTTAGATTCTCTAACAGACTACTAATTCAGACAAGCAAAATTAACAACGCAGCTGGTGACTCTCTCTTTGCAAACTCTGTAGGCAGATCTTGGAACTCACTTCCAGCTGACATTACTTTACTCTCCTCCCTAGGTCAATTTAAAACTAGACTCAAACATCTGGCACTAAACTGGCTACGTTTAGCCTGGATAACTCTCTTCTAGAATGTGTAAAATCTCTTAATCAGCTTACTGTTTAATTTACCCCTGACTTTCACCAGGGATTAACTCTAACCGGTGGAACATGTTTACTCTTGTTTGCTTATGTACTCTTGTCAAAATTATATTTGTAACATGTTTTATTGTTTCTGTTTACCTTGGAGCTTTTCTCCCTGGGCCTCCGCTGAAAATGGACCTGTATCTAGCTGGACTATCCAGGTCAACAAACGTAAAATAAAATATAAATAAAATAAACAGAATTTACATTTCACAGCAATATGTGCAATTAATTGAAGGTCTTGAGGCACACTCAATAACCATTTCAAATCATGCACCAATAATAACTAAAATAAAAACACGGCATATTCAACAGTCACCACAAATCCCAGCAGAGGTGTCTCCACAGAGAAGACAGCTAAGTGAGAATCGAACAAGACAACATCTTACTGGGAGGCGACAATGCTACCGCAGCACCAATATCATTATTATCCATAGGATAACAGTTTTGTTTTAAGAGATTTTTTATTTTTATTCAAAAACCTTGGAGATTCCCCCATGATCGCACTGATCTCTCTGTCAGTGTGTAGTATATGCCAGTTTCTCAAAAATTTGTTTTATATGATCAACATCCGTGCTATAAACTAAGGGAACTGTAACATCCTTTCATAACTACTAAGATTACCCTTTGGGGAGATGAAAAATAAGGCTTAGCAGTTGTAGTTCTTTTACTTTTGGCTATTGGTGCCTCATCAACATCTTGCTTCTTGTACCCCCTCCCCAAAAAATCAACTTTTATTTCATGTATATCATCAAATTCTCTGTCCCTGGCATAAAGTCTAGATGTCCTCATAGCCTGCCCTCGGACTACGTTTCTAAAAATGTGTGTGTGTGGGGGGGGGGGGGGTGCACACTTGTACCATGTAAATATAAGATTCTACAACATCCCTTCCTATATAGCTCAGTATTAAACTGCCTATCTAAATTATGAACTACTTTGACATCAAAACTCAATTTTCTCTCAAGAGAAGTTTAAACTAAACTTAAAAAATGTGCTATTTTGTAAATAATCGAAAAAGGTAAATAATTGTTCCTGATGATCTGTCCAAAGAACAAAGATAACATCCATAAAATGACCAGTCTTGTATATTGTTTGTACTGTCCATCACCCATGACATAAATGGTTTCCCACTGGCCTGTCACTATGTTGACCTAGCTATTGGCACAAGTGCCCACAGCTACGCCAGTCTGTAGGTAGTATACCGCATCAAAAATAAAAACATTATGTTCTAATACCAACTCAAAGAAAAAAAAAACAGATAAATTCTATGTTATCAATAAAATAAGTATTGTTCACCTGTAGAAACTCCTTTGCCATTTGTATACCCTCTAAATTCACAATCACACAATGTCTAAAATAATAAATAAAATAAATGTCACCACGTATGCGAGTACTCTGTCACTTTAAAGATTATAGTATAAATCTTGCAAAAAACATGTTTACTGTCACATAAAACTACCCCACACTAAAACAGGTCTCAATTGTTTCTCAATATATATCGATAGCGCCTCAGTAAGCCACCCTCACCCTGATACTATAGGTCTAAATGTGGGTGTCAGTGGGCCCTTATGAATTTCTGGCATTCCCTGCAATGTGGGAATTCATGGATTCTCAACCATAAAATACTGGACCAATTCTTTAGTGACCATGCCAGCACTCACACAGTCACTTAATGAATGAATGAATTTCTTGGGACATCAAGGTTATTGTACTATTTTCAATGACTTTGCACGTACTATTATCTTGTAACATTTCATCTTCATAATAACCACCCTTATCAGCAGGTCTAATGATTACTGCTCTAATCATCTGCAGTGTCTTCAAAGCTTCTCTCTCTTCCTTGGTCAAATTAACAAACCCAGGTCTCCTACTACTGTACAGCAAATCATATTTCCTCTTCAGAGACCCTACTAAACACTTCTAGTACAGGGTGGTGCTGTGGTGTGTATGCATTGAGCTTTCTAAATACATGCATGTCTACAGTAGCATCAATCTGTTTATCAAACATTAACTTAAGCATCACATTTCTAATACAAATCTTTAAAACAACAATAGTGTCAACCAAATCTGCTTGTTGATCAGGTATAAAAGATAGGCCCTTAACTAAGGACCCGATATTCAGCTGTTGACAAACTTCTATTCAATATATTCTAAACTAATTGTTGTCTGTCCTTCCCCACATCTTTTTTATGGTATGGATGCATAATCGGTTTCTTCGAATGACTGCTTTCTATTGGTTCTTCCCTTGCAGTGAGATCTGGGTTCGACACCCTTCCTGTCTCCTCGAAAGGGAAGGGGTAATATAGGAAAAACCTGGCCACCACTAGAAACCGGTGTTTTAGGGTGAACAGCAGGTACTATATATCAACCTTATCAGCTTGTAGAACCACCTCACTTTCAGACAGCCTGCCCCTCCTGTGGTGTACCATAAACAGATACATTGGCCATGATATTGGAGATATTCTCATTATGGTTGGCAGCCATCGTAACAGATGCAGCAATGGCTTCCTCACCACCATCTTGGACTGCTTCACCTTCACAAATATTAATGTCTACTTTATCATGCTCTGCTAGAGCATACAACTCTTTCTTGCCACTGAATACTGAGACAAACTGTGTTCTATTGGTTTAAAATAAGCAGCTCCATATATAAAAAGCTGGTATCCAAGTTGATCTTCTGCCATTATGCCAACAACTCAGGGTGTGTGTCCCCATAAGATGGCATCTTTAGGATATGCAGCCCCCTAGGTATAATGTCAAGCCTCCATATGAAAACGTTGGCATTGCAACACCTTAAGCTGATATAACTCATTCCCTAGCAGTCTTAGCTTATCTGTATATTTCATAAAACACATCACCACCTTCAATTATCTCAACAGATAACTGCTCAATAAGAAGCAGGTTGTTGTCCATACAAATAAAATTAGAAAGTTGGTAATTTCTCTAACATTCAGCCCTCTTTGCGGATTATATCAAAGTTCAACATCAGAATTAAAACCTTCAGCCATCCTCACCAGGGACAACATGACAGTAGATATGAAGCAAAAAAAAAAAAAAAAAAAAAAAAGAGAAGCTCCCTGGCAATTAACTGTTTAGGATCAATGTAGGAAATATATAATAAGTCATCAAAAATCCCAGCAGAAACACAGCCAAGGTGTAGAAGCAGTATAAATGCTTTCCTTTCAGTAGGGGTGGGAGGTTGGTATAATGGTTAAGGTGTTTACCTTACAGACACAAGGTGCAAGGTTTGATTCTCACATGGGGCAACTGGCTAGGCTTAAAATGGCCCACAAGGGCACTTAACCTAGTACTAATCTATGACCCTATGAACCTATCTATGAGCATCATAAAATGCCAACGGCAAAAAATACCGGAGGCGGAACAATATTAGCAGGAGTCCAAGTTGTATACATCACAGATCAGTAACCGAAGAATAAAAGCATAGTTTATTATATAACAGGGTTACCACTTTCGCTGTAAAGCTTCATCAGACCATAAATACAAACACTAACATTTACATACTAACTACGTAGTAAAGACTGCGCCTTTTTCACCAAAGAGATTCAAACAAGTCACAAGTTGCTAAGCTACTGCATACACAGCAAAAAAAAAAAAAAAAAAAAAAAGACATGTAAAAATCACCTTTCCAGCCTTCTCCTTTTCAGGCATAACACAAACTGCTAAGCTACTGCATACACAGCAAGAAACGTCAGTTATAAATAAAACACTTAAGGAAAAAAAAAACAGAAAAGACATTTAAAAATCACCTTTTCAGCCTTCTTTTCAAAACAGGTTTCATAGTTATATATTAAGTCCATGTTCCAAGTGTGATCTTAACTTAAAAATCCATCTCAGTTCAACAAAGCTTTGGAACCTTGCTGGCTAGGCTTACGTAGGCCCTTGGGCCAATAGCCTAGTACCTACCTATGAACCTATAAATTCTGCATCATTAACCTTGTCCCCTTGTCTGGGACTATCCCCAATAGTCTCCATAAAGTACAGTTTTGTACCTACCATAAATGTAGATGTTCGAAGATCCACATTGCTGCAGTCCTTACTTATGGGTAGTCCGCTGTCCTCGGTCGGCCCGAATACCAAAGTATTAGGCTGACGTCGGTCATGGGCGCTCAGCACTGACATCAGAGCGTCAGGGTATAAAAGCGCATGACCGACGTCATATCCTCAGTCTTTTCTTGCCCCAAATGTCAGAAGGCCCTAAAAAGAAAGGCCACAGCCCAAAAACAGGATACCTCCCAAAAACATGCCCAACAACAACCATCACCCAAACCATATTACCATGCCAAACTACAGAGGGGAAGGAGGGAGGGTAAACTGGACTGCAGCAATGTGGATCTTCGAACATCTACATTTATGGTAGGTACAAAACTGTACTATGTTCTTCATCTCACATTGCTGCAGTCCTTACTTATGGGTAGAATCCCAAAGCAGAGGTAAAGGGAGGATGGCAAAATCATAAAGCATTAGGGGCTGCTAAAATGCCCTGTAATATAGCAGAGGCAAATCCAGCCCTAGACTTAGAATAAAGAGGAAGGTGGTAATGCTTGGAAAAGTATGTACTGAACTCCAAGTGGCTGCTTCCAAAATATCTTTGTAGCTACCCCTTAGAAAGGCAGTAGAAGTGGCAGTAGCTCTAGTGGAATGAGGTCTGATTCCAGCCGAACCTCCTTACCATGATGGGAATAACAGAAAGAAATACAAAACCCAATCCATTTAGAAATAGTTTGTTTTGAAACAGGTTTCCCTGAGAACCCAAAGCAAAAGAAACAAACAACTGCTGAGACTGCCTGAACCCCTTGGTTCTGCTCAAATAATAACGTAACTGTCTGTGAATATCCAAAGTATGCAAAATCTTCTCCCTTTATTTTGGGGTTTGCATAAAAAGTAGGCAAATGAATAGTTTGGTTCAAGGCCACACTAGAAACCACTTTAGGCATAAAGGAAGGATTAGTACGCAAAGATACCCTGTCCTTATGAAAAATCAGGAAGGTTCCACTGCCATAAGGGCCTGTAATTCAGAAACCCTTCTTGCAGAGGTAATGGCCAACAAAAAAGCAGTCTTCCATGATAAATACTTTAACTTGGCAGTAGCTGCAGGCTCAAAAGGTTGTAGAGTAAGTTTTTCCAACACAAAATTGAGATCCCAAGCAGGAGTAGGAGCTCTACGTGGGGTCTTATGTTCTTTGCCCCTAAGAAATTGCTTAAACAAAGGATGGGAAAACAAAGGAGGGTCACAGTCATAGTGAGCAGAAATGGCTGCAGCATGAACCTTTATCGAGGAGAAAGACAAACCCTTGTCCAATAACTCAGTAAGATATTGAAGAGAAACACTTAAATCAGGCTTGGAAACATCAAAGTCCTTCGCTCTGCTCCAAAGAAAAATCTCCTCCATTTATCTGCGTAAACTTTCCTTGTACTAGGCCTTCTGGCCTCCAAAATAACATTCAAAACTTGTTGTGGAAGCTGAGACCCTCCAGGGTCTAGAACAGAATATGCCAGGCTGTGAGATGCAGAGACTGAATCTTGACATTGAGGAAGTGATTGCCCTCCTGAGACAAAAGATGCGGAATCAAAGGCAGAGGCCATGGAGGCTCCCGTACTAAACTCCTCAGTAGTGGGTACCAGTGCTGTCGAGGCCAATCCGGCGCTATCAGAATCATGGATGGCTTGTCTATTCTGGCCTTCAGGAGTACCTTGGAAATGAGAGGCAGAGGTGGAAAGGCATAGACATGAAGATTGCTCCAACTGAATGATAGAGCATCCACCTTCCAAGCTGTGGGATGAAACATTTTTGTGCAAAACTTTGGCAACTGGTAATTTAGTGGAGAAGCGAACAGATCTATGTCTGGAGTCCCCCATAACACTGTCAACTTTTGAAACACATGAGGATCCAGTTTCCACTCGTGAGGATCCACAATTTGTCTGCTCAACACATCTGCTAAGGAGTTCTGTGCTCCTGGTAGAAACCTTGCCTGAAGATTGAGGTGTAAACTGAGAGCAGTCTCCCACAAAATCATCGCTTGCCTGCAAAGAGGGTACGAATGGGTTCCCCCTTGCTTGTTGATGTACCACATGACAGTAGTGTTGTCTGTTTGAATCAACACCTGTCCTGGGTGAAGTAAATCCCTGAAAGCCATTAATGCAAATTGAACTGCTAACATCTCCTTCAAGTTGATATGCAAATGTTGAAGTCTGACAGGCCACATGTCTTGCACCCATTTTCCATTGAGGTGTGCTCCCCAAGCCTTGTCCGAGGCATCTGTCGTTAAAAATCTGACTCGCCTCTGGTCGGGTCACAGAGAGTCCCTTGTTTAGGTGACATTCCTGAGCCCACCACAAAAATTCCTTCTGAATGCAAGGTATTATTGGAATGACAGTGTCTAGATCTTGGCAGTGTTGTGTCCATACATTCTTGAGATACCATTGAAGCTTCCTCATATACAGTTTGGCATTGGGAAGCACCAGAATACAAGATGCCATGAACCCCAAGGCTTGAAGGACTGTCCTTGCAGTCAGCCTGGACTGTAGAGACATTTGATGGAAATAAAGAGAAAGGCTTCTTTGTTTGTCCGGGGTCAAAAAGGCCATCTGGGAAGCTGTATTCAGTCTCACACCCAGAAAGCACATGTCCTGAGAGGGTACTAGACTGGACTTTGTTTCGTTCACAGAATACCCTAGGCATCTTAACACTACCATCACATACTGTAGATGATGAAGAAGTTCGTCTTTGTGTTGTGCAATAATCAGGCAATCGTCCAAATAAGGATAAATCTGTATTCCTCTTAACCTGAAAAGGCTATCACTGGAGCCAGAACCTTTGTGAACACTCTGGGCAGTAGATAAGCCAAAGGGCAATGCAGAGAACTGATAATGTAAATTTCCAGCCCGAAACGCAGGTACCTCCTGCAACTGGGCCTGATAGGAACATGAAGATAAGCCTCTTTGAGATCCAGAGTTACCATCCAGTGATCTTTTCCCAACAGTGGTAAAAGCTGTTGTAACGTCAGCATTTTGAACTTTGGAATGTCCAGATAAGTGTTGAGGATAGATAAATCCAAAATTGGTCTCCACGTGTTCCCTTTCTTTGGTACTAGAAACAGGCGAGAATAAAATCCTAGTCCCACTTCTGACAGAGGAACTGGCTGAATAGCTCCTATTTGAAGAAGCAAAGAAATCTGCTTGTGAGCCTCTATCCTTTGCCGAGGAGGAACGTCTGGCATGCCTTTGAAGGAAGGCAATGTATGGAAATAAAACTTGTAGCCTCGGTTTATAATGTCTAATACCCATTTGTCCTGGGTGACTAAAAGCCAGTTTTGCTTGAAGAGTGCTAACTTTCCCCCCAAAGGAGCTGCCAGGCAAGAAGAATCTGGCAGCTGAAAATGCAGGTCATTGGGCCTGTTTACGAAAGGACTGGCCCCTGCCCTCACCTGCAGATTGTGCAGGCGAACTCCAAGTTCTAGGCCTGAATGTACTGTGAGCTCTGCCCCTGCCACGTCTAGATCTACCCCTAGATTGAGAATCAGAAGAAGGGTAGGTCCACCCCTTAGTAGGCCAATTTCTACTAAACTTTGGAGGTTGCACCTGCAAAAAATCTTTAACAGTCTGCATAGACTTAGCCTTGTCTTCCATTTTCTTCAAAACCGACTCCACAGGGGACCAAACAAAAGTACAGTTTTGTACCTACCATAAATGTAGATGTTCGAGGATCCACATTGCTGCAGTCCTAACCATTGGGTAGTCCGCTGTCCAGTCGGCCCGAATACCAAAGTATATGGCTGACGTCGGTCAAGGCGCATTAGACTGATGTCAGGACGTCAGGGTACTAATGCGCCCGACCGGCGCCATATCCTCAGTCTTGGGTTTCCCCAGATGACAGAACACCCAAAAAAGGCAAAGCCCAAACCAAAAACACCAAAAAGCCCTGCACCAAACATATGTACAATATATACAAAAATACAAGAATATAGCCTAACCCACACCACCACCCCTAAACACAGAGGGGAAGGAGGGAGGGTAAATTGGACTGCAGCAATGTGGATCCTCGAACATCTACATTTATGGTAGGTACAAAACTGTACTATGTTCTTCATTCCACATTGCTGCAGTCCTAACCATTGGGTAGAATCCCAAAGCAGAGGTAAGGGAGGCTGGCAAATCATAAGGAAGCAGGAGCTGTCAACATGCCTTGCAAAATAGCTGTGGCAAAACCAGCCCTAGATTTAGAGTAGAGAGGAAGGTGGTAATGCTTAGAGAAAGTATGCACTGAACTCCAAGTAGCTGCCTCCAAAATATCCTTAGTTGCCACCCCTTAGAAATGCTGTTGAAGTGGCAGTAGCCCTAGTGGAATGAGGCCTAATCCCAGCTGGAATCTCCTTGCCATGATGGGAATAACAAAATGAGATGCAAAACCCAATCCACTTAGAAATAGTTTGCTTAGACACAGGCTTGCCCTGAGAACTCAAAGCAAAAGAAACAAACAACTGCTGAGACTGCCTGAAATCCTTAGTCCTGCTTAAATAATAACGCAACTGCCTATGTACATCTAAAGTGTGCAAAATCTTTCCCCCTTATTTTGGGGATCTGCATAGAAAGTAGGCAAATGAATAGTTTGGTTTAAAGCCACACTAGAAACCACCTTAGGCATAAAGGAAGGATTAGTACGTAATGATACCCTATCCTTATGGAAAATCAAAAGGGCTCTACTGCCATAAGGGCCTGCAATTCAGAAACCCTTCTTGCAGAAGTAATAGCCAACAAAAAAGCAGTCTTCCATGACAAGTATTTCAATTCAGCAGTAGCCGCAGGCTCAAAAGGTTGTAGAGTAAGTTTCTCCAACACAAAATTGAGATCCCAAGCAGGAGTAGGAGCTCTACGTGGGGGTCTTATATTCTTTGCCCTTCTAAGAAACTGCTTGAACAAAGGATGCGAAAACAAAGGTGGGTCACAATCATAGTGAGCTGAAATTGCTGCAGCATGAATCTTAATGGAAGAGAAAGACAAACCTTTGTCCAATAACTCAGTAAGATATTGAAGAGCCACACTCAAATTAGGCTCAGAAATCTCCAAATTCTTTGCTGCACTCCAAAATAAAAATCTCTTCCATTTTTCTGCGTACACTTTCCTTGTACTAGGTCTCCTGGCTTCCATAATCACATTTAAAACTTGTTGAGGAAGTTGAGACCTGCTGTGTTTCAAAACAGAATATGCCAGGCTGTTAGATGAAGAGAGTGAAGCTTGACATTGAGCAGGTGACCGTCCTTCTGAGATAACAGGTGTGGAATCAAAGGTAAAGGCCATGGAGGCTTCCTTACCAAACTCCTTAGTAGTGGGTACCAGTGTTGCCGAGGCCAATCTGGAGCTATTAAAATCATCCTTGGCTTGTCTTGTCTGACCTTTAGGAGCACCTTTGGAAGAAGAGGCAGAGGTGGAAAGGCATACACATGAAGATTTTTCCAACTGAAAGAAAGAGCATCCACTTTCCAAGCTGTGTGATGAAACCCCTTTGTGCAAAACTTTGGCAGCTGGTGGTTTAGTGGAGAAGCGAACAGATCTATGTCTGGAGTTCCCCATGACACTGTCAATTTCTGAAATACATGAAGATCCAGTTTCCACTCGTGGGGATCCATGATTTGTCTGCTTAACACATCTGCTAAGGAGTTCTGTGCTCCGGCAGAAACCTTGCCTGAAGAGTTAGTTGCAAGCTGAGCGCAGTCTCCCATAAAATCATTGCTTGCCTGCATAGAGGATAAGAATGTGTTCCCCCTTGTTTGTTGATGTACCACATGACAGTTGTGTTGTCTGTTAGAATCAACACCTGCCCTGGAAGAAGTAACTCCTTGAAAGCCATTAACGCAAACTGGACTGCTAACATCTCCTTCATGTTGATATGTAGATGCTGTAGTCTGGCAGGCCACTTGTCTTGTATCCACTTTCCATTTAAATGAGCTACCCAAGCAATGTCTGAGGCATCTGTCGTTAAAATCTGACTCGCCTCTGGCCGGGTCACAGAGAGTCTCTTGTTTAGGTGACATTCCTGAGCCCACCACAAAAATTCTTTTTGAATGCAAGGTATTATTTGAATGACAGTGTCCAAATCCTGGCAGTGCTGTGTCCATACATTTTTGAGATACCATTGTAGCTTCCTCATATGCAGTTTGGCATTGGGAAGCACCAGAATACAAGATGCCATGAACCCTAAGGCTTGAAGGACTGTCCTTGCAGTCAGCCCGGACTGAAGAGATAGTTGATGGAAGTAACTGGAAAGATTCTTTTGTTTGTCCGGGTTAAAAAGGCCATCTGGGCTGCTGTATTCAGTCTCACACCCAGAAAGCACATGTCTTGAGAGGGTACTAGACTGGACTTTATTTCGTTCACAGAATACCCTAGGCATCTTAGCACTGCTATGACATATTCCAAATGCTGTAGAAGGTCTTCCTTTTCTTGAGCCAGAATCAGGCAGTCGCCCAAGTAAGGATAGATTTGAATTCCTTTTAGCCGAAGTAAGCTATCACTGGAGCCAGAACCTTTGTGAATACTCTGGCAGTGGATAAGCCAAAGGGCAATGCAGAGAACTGATAATGAGAATTTCCAGCTCGAAAACGCAGATACTTTCTGCAACTTAGTCTTATAGGCACATGAAGGTAAGCTTCCTTGAGATCTAAAGTTACCATCCAGTGATCTTTGCCCAGCAGAGGTAAAAGCTGTTGTAACGTCAACATTTTGAACTTGGGAATGTCCAGATAAGTGTTGAGGATAGATAAATCCAAAATTGGTCTCCACGTGTTCCCCTTCTTTGGTACTAGGAACAGGCGAGAATAAAATCCTAGGCCCCTTTCTGGTACAGGGACTGGCTGAATGGCCCCTATTTGGAGTAACAGAGAAATTTGCTTGTGAGCCTCTTTCCTTTGTGGAGGAGGAACGTCTGGCATGCCTTTGAAAGGGGGCAAGGTATGGAAATAAAACCTGTAACCGTGGTGAATGATATCCAAAACCCATCTGTCTTGAGTAATTAAATCCCAATTTTCTTTGAAAAGAGACAGTCTTCCTCCCAAAGGAGCTGCCCGACGAGAATTTACTGGCAGCTGAAAAGGCAGGTCATTGGGTCTGCTTACGAAAGGACTGACCCCTGCCCTCACCAGAAGTCTGAGCAGGAGAACACCCTGTTCTAGGCCTAAAAGAACCTTGAGCTCTGCCCCTACCACGTCTAGACCTACCCCTAGACTGGGAATCATAAGCAGGATATGTCCATCCCTTAGTAGGCCAATTTCTGCTAAACTTCGGAGGTTGCACCTGCAAAAAATCTTTAACAGTCTGCATAGACTTAGCCTTGTCCTCCATTTTCTTTAAAACTGCTTCCACAGGCGAACCAAACAACACATCAGACTGTAAAGGAGCATCGAAAATCCTTGTCTTAACATGCTCAGCTAAATTCTGATCCCTCAACCAGGCGTGCCTGCGAAGAACAGAACCAGTGGCAGCCACCCTCGAGGAGGCCTGCACAGCATCAAAACCACATTGCAAAGAATGCTTACCCACTTGTTCAGCCACATGAACTAAATCCTGCATCTCTTTACACTCAATACCTTCCGCCAGAGCATCCACCTTAGATTTCAATTGTGAAAGGAGATAATTTTGATATTTTAGCATGTGACACTGACAATTCAACGCCCTCATGGCTAAAGTGGAAGAAGTATACACTTTCTTTCCCCATCTATCCAAAGCCCTTGCCTCTTTATCAGAGGGAACAGGATTTTTAACAACAGAGGCCTTAACACCTTTAGGCCCCTGAGAAACAGTTTCCGGGTCTGCCCTAGGACTCTTAAAAAGATACTTATGAGCTTCAGGCACCCTATAGTACCTATCAGGTTTAACAGGGGCAGGAGGCAAAGAATCAGGGTTCAGGGAAGCCTCTGCAAAACATCTTCCACCACATTCAACACAGGAGGCATAGCTAAGGTCCTATGCTGGGGTAAAACAAGAAGTCCCTAAGGCTCTTGCTGGAATCAGAGAAATCTTGGCCTTCCCATTTAAAATGCTCCCTCATGGAATGCAGAGTCTCTGAAAAAGAAAAATCCTCAGGAGGAGAAGCTGAAGGAGTGGAATCATCCACATCAGAATCAGAATAAGGAGGATACTCCTGCAAGTCTTCAGCCGAAGACTCAGAAGCCTCTGAACACTGTTCAAAACTCTCAAACTCAGGCTCCACCCTAGGCCTCTTATCAGGAGGGGGCATAGAACCTCTAATCATAGCAATCAAATCTTCTGCCATTTTAAGCATATGTTTCTTGGGCACAGAACCTGAAGTGGTAGGAGAAGCCCCCACTGAAGCTAAACTTGGCCTACCTCTCAAAGAAGTCTTGGAAACAGAAGGAGAGGCTCTAACCACCTTAGGAAGAGAGGGAAGAACAGCTACCTGAGAAGCCCCCTCAGCCTGGCCTACCTCCTGAGAGGGCACATCCTGTAACAGTAAAGTCTCTGCCTGAGACTCCAAAGAAACTCCTGGCAAAACCTCTGGCTCCACTGAGCCTTCTAAAGAACCGACGTCCGGGACTGCCGGTTCTTCAACTCTAGGCTTTGCAGCTTTGTCCTTGCGCTTTTTGGACGAAGCGGGCGTCGGAGCATCCGACGGCATTTTATAATTACAACGCTTCCCAAACACTAACCTGGCACAGTCTAACCGTCTTTTAATAGTGCGTTTGTTAAATCTAGCACAAGAGCGGCATCCAACAACGTCGTGCTCAGGCCCTAAACAAGGTATACACAAAGTATGGTAATCCCTATGAGGTATCTGTTTCCCACAAGAAATACAGTTATTCACTTTTTCTGACATCCGTTAAATACTGAGGCAAGAAAAACCAAAATGTTCCCAACGGGTACTTAGCCAACTTTGATTCGGTCTGAAACTCCGACTTCAGAAAATTTCAGAACGCCAACCTGCACTCGCAAAACTGCTTCTGCATCGGACCATGCGGCAAAAAAGACTGAGGATATGACGTCGGTCATGCGCATTAGTACCCTGACGTCCTGACATCAGTCTAATGCGCCTTGACCGACGTCAACCATATACTTTGGTATTCGGGCCGACTGGACAGCGGACTACCCAATGGTTAGGACTGCAGCAATGTGGAATGAAGAACATCTTCAGACTGTAAAGGGGCATCCAGAATTCTAGTTTTAACATGCTCGGACAAATTCTGATCCTTAAGCCAGGCGTGCCTGCGAAGAACTGAACCAGTGGCAGCCACCCTAGAAGAGGCCTGCACAGCATCAAAACCACACTGCAAAGAATGCTTACCCACCTGTTCAGAGACGTGTACTAAATCCTGCAATTCTTTACACTCTATGCCCTCTGCCAAAGCATCCACTTTAGATTTTAGCTGAGAAAGGAGGAAATTCTGATACTTCAACATATGAAACTGGCAATTTAAAGCCCTCATTGCTAAAGTAGAAGAGGTATACACCTTCTTACCCCATCTATCCAAAGCTCTAGCTTCCTTATCTAGAGGAACCGGATTCTTTACAACAGAGGCTCTAACACCCTTAGGCCCCTGACTAATAGTTTCTGGGTCCGCCCTAGGACTCTTATACAGATATTTATGAGCCTCAGGCACCCTGTAATATCTGTCCAGTTTAACAGGCGCAGGAGGCAAAGAATCTGGATTAAGGGAAGCCTCCGAGAAAACATCTTGAACAACATCCAAAACAGGAGGTATAGCCAAGGGTCTATGCTGTGGTAAAAACAAGAATTCCCTAAGCCTTTTCCTTGAATCAGAGAAATCCTGTCCTTCCCACTTAAAATGCTCCCTCATGGTATGCAGAGTTTCTGAAAATGAAAAATCCTCTGGAGGAGAAGCAGAAGGAGTGGAATCCTCTGCATCAGAATCCGAATAAGGAGGAAAATCTAAAATATCTTCAGCAGAAGACTCTGAGTCATCTGAGGCCTGATCCAAACTTTCCAACTCTGGCTCCACCCTGGGCCTCTTATCAGGAGGGGGCATAGAACCTCTAATTAAAGTAATCAAATCTTCTGCCATTTTAAACATGTGCTTTTTAGGCACAGACCCTGAAGTACCTGGAGGGACACCAGAGGAAGGCAAAACAGACCTGCCTTTAGAAGAAGCCTTAGAAATAGAAGCAGAAGGCCTAACCACCTTAGGCATAGAAGGGAGAACAGTAACTTGAGAGGCCCCTTCAGCCTGACCTGACTCCTGGGAGGCCACATCCTGCAAAATCAAAGTTTCCCCCTGAGACTCAACAGAAACTTCAGCCGGATCCCCCTGCTCTACTGTAGCTTCTGCAGGACCGGCGTCCGAAACGGACGAATCAACCTGTCTAGGTTTCAAGGATTTGTCTTTGCGCTTCTTCGTGGAAGCGGGCGTCGGAGGATCCGACGGCATATTATAACTACACCGCTTACCAAAGACTAACCTAGCACAATCTAACCTTCTTTTTATAGTGCGCTTTTTAAACCTAGCACAAAACCGACACCCGACTACGTCGTGGTCCGTCCCAAACAAGGAATGCAAAGAGAGTGATAATCCCTATGCGGTATCTGTTTCCCACAAGAAATACAATTATTCACTTTTTCTGACATCCGGAATTAACTGAGGCAAGAAAAAACAAAAATATTCCCCAACGGGGTACTTAGCCCAACTTGGTTTCGGTCTGAAACTCAGAATTCGAAAATTTCAGAACGCCGAACGGCACTCGCAACGCTGCTTCTGCATCGGACCATGCGGCAAAAAAGACTGAGGATATGACGTCGGTCATGCGCTTTTATACCCTGACGCTCTGATGTCAGTGCTGAGCGCCCATGACCAACGTCAGCCTAATACTTTGGTATTCGGGCCGACCGAGGACAGCGGACTACCCATAAGTAAGGACTGCAGCAATGTGAGATGAAGAACATCTACAAATGTGAACTATGTGGTTCTCCATGTTCTAACAAATGTTTGGCAATGGCACTATATCTTAGACCTTTCCATACACAATAAAGATGATCTCTTATGTGTTCCCTTATTCTATTCGTTTTGCCAATATAATTTTTTTTTACAAGTGCAGCTGGCTAGATATATCAAATTCTTGGTTTCACAGTTAACTGCAGCTGTAAATGTATAAACTATACCTGTGTTAGGGTGAACAAAAGTCCCTGACTCATTTATATAGCAACAAAAAGCACATGTCTCTCACTTATTTGTAATACCACTATCTAATTTAGAATTTTTATTATTCATAGGGTAGCAAAGTCTTCTTTTAAGACGCTTTTTATTTTATACAGAAACCTCATCGCACTGATCTGTGTGTGTAGTACATGACAATTTCTCATAAAAATTTGTTTTATTTGATCAACATCCGTGCTATAAACTAATGGAATTGTAACATTCTTCCTTTTATAACTACTAACAATTAGCAAGATGTTGACAAGGCAACATTAGCCAAAAGTAAGCCTTATATTTCATCTATATAACAAGAAAGCAAGGCTGTTTAGGCAAAAAATGTTTAATAAAACAAAATAAAACATAAAAAATATATATCAGAACTGGTAAGCACTTTCACAGTACGCACTGCTTCTTCAGACCATGATCAAATCAGTAAAACATCCAGTATAAATGCATTTGAACATCCAATAAAAACAATACACATTTAAAGCAAAATGGTCTCCTTTGTTTTAATGTAGGTCTTAAAGAGACCCTGTCATTTAGACCAAAGTCCTTATCAGCTTGTAAATGTAATATCCAATACAATTCCCTTCCTTCTGTGATGCTACTGATATCACCCAGTCTTCTCCCAAAGATAACCGCTACAACTCTAAACTTAAAACAGTGCTGACTCCCCATTTCTAAGACATGTCTAGCGAACGGAATTAATATGTTTTCCTTGCCTAATATCCCTAACATGTTCCCTGCTTCTATCCCTAAAATACCAGTCTGTCTTTATGTAGAATTTATCACAGACCTGACATTGGGCTAAATATACAAGATGTCGAGTCTAACAGTTAGCTAGAGCCTTAAAATGGTACTCCGGCTTGGTAGTAGGATGTATAAACACATTACTACTGTCTATAAAATGGCACAAATTACAAGCACCACATGGTAAAGAACCATACCATCAAAGGCTTCAATCCCTGTCCTGGATTATAACAAAATTAATTTATGGGACTTCTTGTTCCTAAATCTAAAGGATGGTCTATTTCCTAGTACCCCACCCAAGGAGCGGGCAGACATGAGAACATGCCAAATTCTTCTCTGTGATACCACAGACAGATCCACTATTACTGGAGTACATCAAAGAAATCGGTACTCCTTTCATAGAGAAGCCAGATAACTCCATGTCACCATTATTCACCATCATGGTTCCCTCAGAATAATACGATTTACCTCTATGTGTTCTGAGATTATCAAAATCTGACAGTTCTGTATCCAATTCACTACTGGTGTAGCCCCTATCCAGCAACTCCTTCCTCATAACTCCAATCTCTGACCCATACATCTCATCCCTATTGTGTAGCCTGGAAAACCTCAAAGCCTGTCCACACAGTATATTCCTGTAAATCCTGGGTGGATATAGACTCTGCCTATGTAACAGGTGGTTCCCATGGCAAAGTTTTCTAAACCTGCTGGTAATAATTCTATTAGATGCATCTCTCTCAGGGACAGGTGTTTTCTTGGTAAAAGGGACACACCCCCTCTGATGCAAGAGTTAGTGTGGATGAACGCTCTAAAACAACGTGCTGATTCTACGGCTGCAATGACTAATGACGTACAAGGAGCACCAGTGATGAATGAGAAACCATTCTCTAAGGCCTCCGGTGCTTAATGTAAACTGGATAATATCACTGCTGATGCGCAACTGAAGACCTCCATTAGGATCAGTGGGAAACAGGTTTTTGCTAATCTTCCCTTAACCATAAGCAAGGTGGATATCCTGGAGAGAGGCCGCTCCCAAAGCAGAGGGCACAAGCGGAGAGCAAACCACCTAGATGATCTACACACTCCTACTTTGAAGGTGGTTTGTACGAAAATGGTAAAAGGAGTGGATCTTTGTCAATATTTCGGGCAGGAGCCTTACATCTCACATCTCATGAGAAGTTGCTACTAGAAAGGAAATTATCTTTTATTCCTGCTGGAACATCCTCGATAGGAGAGGTTTCCCTTGACATCAGATTATATGTGAGGAATGTGATACTACGAACGTTATACCCTGAACAGACTGACGTATTTTTAAAAAACCTAGCACGTTCTGCTCCATTAACAGTCCACCCTTAGAAGTGTTTTGTAACTTGTGAGAGCATGATTTTAATGAATTGTTAAATAATGAATGTAGTACATTAAAGAGGAGAAACTTATAACTTAACAGCAGAGGAACAAGTCAGCTTTACAAACTTTACAAACTGATACCTCCATAGTAATTAAACCAGTGGACAAAGGAGGAGCACACTAATGATTATGAATGCCGGTTTTTATAATAGTGGAATTTTGGATACGTTATCTGATACCAAGGTTTATGAGACTATTTTTATGATTGTTACTGAGAATATGTGGAAAGATGCATGTTTTATGTTAAAATATTGTTTATCTAATGGCCTTAAGTGTTGAACAGTACCAGTTTTTTTATGGTTGAAGTACAGTCTGTTCTGACTTTTCAAGCTTTGCCTAAGGTTCAGAAAAATATGTCTCGCCCCCCTCTTGGGCCTACAGTATCTGGGTGTGGATGGATAATAGAAACCTTATTCATCTTTGTGGAGAAACAGTTGTCTTGGACGAAATGGATATTATATTACGTGACACAGATCACGTTTTGATCCAACTATATGAATGTATAGGTGGATGCACCGTTAGATGAAAATGTTTTATTTGCTACCATGGATGTTTGTTCATTATTTACAGTGATTCCCAACCTTACAGGAATTGATTATGTTAAAGAATTTCTACAGACTCATGGTCAGTATGATTCACAGTTAGTGTATTTGATTTGTCTGTTTATTGAGACTGTTTTAGATCATGTTTTTTTCTTTTCTGGGTAGATATCGTCAGAAGTCAGGGGTAGCAATGGAGACACCCTGTGCCAACAGTTATGCTAACTGCGTGATGGCACAGTGGGAGTCTATGTTTATATTTCATCATAACAACAGGTTTACATCACACATCAAATTCTACTGTAGATTTGTGGATGACATCTTTGTTCTATGGCAGCGTATTCAGGAGGAATTTGAACAGTTTGTTGCCTATTTACATCAAACTAGTACTTTCTTAAGGTTTGAGACTAAGGTCTCTAGATCCATGATTGAATTTCTTGATGTTAGTCTGGAGAGAGATGTATCTAAAAGAATTATTACCAGCAGGTTTATAAAACCTTGCCATAGGAAAGTACAGCTGTGTGCACTTACCATAAATGTAGATGTCAGAGTGTATTCACTGTTGCAGTCATCACATTTGGGTTATCTGCTTGCAGGTAGCCCTCAGACAGCCTGATTATCAAAGTCTTGGGTTCTGCGTCAGTTGCTTTCTCATCTTCCATGACGTCAGGTAGTCAGGGGTATAAAGCAAGCAACCGTCGCCATTACATCAGTTTTTCTTGCCCCAGATGTCAGGTGCCCCCATAATGGGAAGCAATTATATACAAGGTTATACCTCCAACAAAAAGCAAATACACCAGAAAGCTTTAAGCATAGTAAACAAGAATAGAGGTATAGTCGATATAAGTCAGGGGGGCTGGAGGGAGGGTAACCAGGACTGCAACAGTGAATACACTTGAACATCTACATTTATGGTTAAGTGTACACAACTGTACTATGTTCTTAGTGTTTCACTGTTGCAGTCATCACATTTGGGTAGATTCCCAAAGCTAAGGATGGGAGGATGCAATTAGATAGCATTAGGTCCAGCTATAAGGCCCTGCAAGACTGCAGTGGCAAAGCCAGTTCTGGATTTAGAAAAAATTGGCAAGTGGTAATGCTTGGTGAAGTATGTACAGAGCTCCAGGTAGCAGCTTCCAGGATGTCCCTGGTAGGGACAACTCTGAGAAAGGCTGTAGAGGTAGATGCAGCCCTGGTGGAATGAGGTCTTATCCCCTGTGGGGTAGGTTTTCCATGGTGCTTATATCAGAAATGAATGCAATGGCTTATCCACTTAGAAATGGTTTTATTTGAAATGGCCTTCCCCTCTGCCCCTGCAGCAAATGCAACCAGCAGCTGTTCAGATTTCCTGAGAGGCTTAGTCCTGTCCAAGTAAAATCTAAGTTGTCTGTGCACGGAATGCAGTATTCACTCCCCTTAGTTCTGTGGATAAGAAAAGAAGGTTGGCAAATGAATGGACTGATTAAGGGCCACACTTGGGCATAAAAGAAGGATTGATCCTGAGGGACACCCTGTCTACATGAAAGATGATGAAAGGCTCCACTGCCATGACGGCCTGTAATTCAGACACCCTTCTTGCTGAAGTAATGGCTAAAAGGAAGGCAGTTTTCCAAGAAAAGACTTTCAACTCTGCATTTGCAGCTGGCTCAAAGGGAGGAAGCGTGAGCATTTCCAATACAAAGTTAAGGTCCCAGGCTGGAGTAGGGGCTCTCTTGGGTGGTCTTAAGTTTTAGGCCCCTCTGAGGACTTGCTTCAGCAGTGGATGAGAGAAGAGGAGTGGCTCAGTATTGTAATGTGCTGAAATGGCAGAGGCATGAATTTTGATGGAAGAAAAGGAAAGGCCCTTGTGAAGCATCTCAGTTAAGTATTGAAGAATATACAGTAAATTGGGCACTCCTGTGCCCATCCCCTGAGTTTGGCTCCAGGAACAGAATATTTTCCATTTTTCAGCATAGGATTTTCTAGTACTAGGCCTCCTAGCCTCCAGAATGGCATCCATCACTTGCTTACTGAGGGATGGTAACGGAGAGATCAGGTAATTAGCCAGGCTGCAAGGTTCAGGGTTTGAAGCTGTGGGTGCAGAATCTGGCCCTTCTGCTGGGACAGCAGGGCAGGGGTCTGAGGAAGGTGCCATGGTTCCAGCAGTGTCACACTGCGCAAGAGGGGGTACTAATATTGGTGTGGCCAATCTGATGCAATCAATATTGTCCTTGGTTTGTCCTGTTTGATGTTTAGTAGCACTTTTGAGAGGAGAGGCAGAGTTGGAAAAGCATAAACCGACATCCACTTTCCAAGCTTGTTTGTGGGGAGTCCTTTTGCAGAATTTGTCCAATTGGTAGTTCTGAGGGGAGGCAAACAGGTTTATCTCTGGGCTCCCCCATTTGTTTGTCAACATGTTGAATATCTTTGGTCCCAGTTTCCACTCGTGTGGGTCCATGAGATTTCTGCTTAGGAAGTCTGCCAGTGTATTTAGCTTGCCTGGCAGGAATTGAGCTTGTAGTTGCACTTGGTAGCTCAGGGCTGTGTTCCACAGAGCCATGGCTGGTCTGCAGAGAGGGTATGAGTGGGTCACCCCCTACTTATGTACCACATAACAGTGGTGTTGTCCGTCTTTACCAATAATTGTCCTGGAAGAATGTGGTCCTTTAAGGCTGTCCGAGCATTATGTACAGGAACATTTATTTTTGATTGACATGCAGGTGCATTTGACTTTGGTTCCATTTACCCTGAATGCACTGCCCTGCCAAATGAGCCTCCCATGCATAGTCCGATGCGTCTGGTAGGGTTTGGGAGGCAGGGGGTAGAGTGAATGGCAGTCCCTTGTTTTGGTGGCAGGCCTCTGCCCACCAAAGGAACTCTATCTTTAGACAAGGTATGATAGGAAACATTGATTCTAGGTACTGAGAATGTTGACACCATAGGCTTTTTAAATACCATTGTAGTTTCCTCAAATGCAGTCTTGCATACGGAATCAGTAGAATGCAAGAGGCCATGAACCCCAGGGCTTTCAGTATTTTCCTTGCAGATAGCTGGGTCTTTGTGGCCAGTAGTTTGAAGTAGGCTGTCAAATGAATTTGTTTCTCTGGCATGAGGTAGGCCATCTGGAAAGTTGTACTCAAGCTTGCTCCCAGGAATACAATTTGTTGACAGGGTACTAGATGCGATTTCTTTTCGTTTATGGTGTACCCCAGGAAAGTTAGCAATTTCTTTACAAATGCCAGATGATTTAATAGCATGTCCTGGCTTTCAGCCTGAATTAGACAATCATCCAGGTATGGGTATATCTGAATATTTCTTTGCCTGCAAAATGCAATGACTGGAGCTAGGCACTTTGTGAATACCCTGGGCACAGTAGATAAGCCAAAGGGCAGTGCAGAGAACTGATACTGCATGTAGCCTGCTCTGAAGCATAGGTATCTTCTGCAAGACTCCCTTATTGGGATGTGCAGGTAGGCTTCCATTAAATCCAGTGTTGCCAACCAGGCATTTTTGCCTAGCATGGGAAGCAGCTGATGAAGAGTTAGCATTTTGAATTGTGGGATTTCCAAAAAAGTGTTTAGGATAGACAGGTCCACAATAGGACGCTGAGAATCGTCTTTTCTGGGTACCAGGAAAAGTCTTGAGTAGAAACCTTGCCCCCATTCTTCTTCTGGGACAGGTTGAATATTCCTGATGCTTAGAAAAGAGAGAACTTGCCTTTGAGCCTCTGCCCACTGATCTGGGGGTAGGTCTAACAGTTTGGGATTGGTATGGAGTGGAAGTGGAATCTGTATCCTTGGGAAACTATATTTAAAACCCATTTGTCCTGGCTAATGAGTTCCCAATTTGTTGCAAGCAGGGTGATCTTTCCCCCTAAAGGAACAGTGAGTTGAGCAGGGCTTGGAAGGTTTAAAGTTAAACACCAAGGGACACACCACGAGAAGTGAGGAAATCGTCTTTTATTCAGTACAGCACATAAAACAGGAAAAGATAAGCGCTTTCGCGTGCACTGTGCACGCTTCTTCAGATCTCATTAAACAACAAATACAACCTTTCTTAAATAATAAGCAACAACCAATAAAAATGCACTTCAATTTGAGGAACCTGATTCAATTTGAGTCATGTCCAATTCATCAATTAGCGAATTATATTATCTCATTAAATGATGTATAGTATAGCCTAATGCTCCAACTCAGTCCAAACTCTAGTATACAACAATTTCATATAGAAAACCAAAATTGAAAGCTATATTGAATGTACATTCTTGTGATACAACCATTCTGTTAATATGCCTTACTCCAATATCAATGAGACGATCGTCTTTAAAGATCAATGGTTATTGACTGTTGTAAAAACCAAGAAAGACCAAAAAGGGGGAGGGGGAAACAGAGCTAATCCTTCCATATCCTATCAATAGTTTCCATGACAACCTGTCTAACATGGTACAATGAATAGGGCATAGATCGCTGATTGTTAACACATAAGGATTTTCCATAGACAAAAACATAGCTGTAAGAGCACTATAGGATGTGTAACTCTGTGCTGCATAAAGAATCATAATCTGTGCTAATATAACCATATTGTATCCACCCAATATAAATGATGTTGATTCCAAAAACAACACCACTAATAAAGTGCAATCGCGAGGCGCTAAAACGTCTCGCATATATTGAATGCAGCAATACACATGAAGACTAAGGTGCAAATGTATCCTAAAAACATGCATACGAGAAAATAGAAAACAGATAAATGCTCAAAGCTTAGATTATTGCTATAATAACAAATAATCAAACGAGTGTGTAAAAGTAAGTATCCAAATACTGGTCAGAAACTGGTATAAAGAACACGTATAAAAGATGTAAAGTACTAATCAATAACTTATATAACATGCTCTATCTGGCTACCTAACAAGTTAGGCCACTCAAAATACACGTACTCAAAACACATGAGCACAAAAAATCATATAGTGTCTTTATGTGTAAAAATATAACCTATTGGTGGTGCGTAATGAAGGCGGAGACAATCAAAAATATAAACAGTTAAGGCTTGTTATATGACAAAAATACGCTAAATGACCAATCTGTCCCCACAATAATACTTATGACTGTGCATAATAATTCTGAGAGACCTTTTAAAATATAATGAACAAATCATATAACTAGTTCCAAGTTCTTCATGAATAAAAAATTACATATATAAATATAAAAACTACTAAAAATATGTATATTCATACAAACATTAAATAATGACATATAAACACTCAAATAACTAAAATTGATATTGATCAAATATACAAATTATTAATGTTACGATACAAAGCAAAAATACATATGAATATTAAAATTGATAATGAATTCTACTAATCTTATATAATAACAGTGGATATTTCCAGATATTATACTAAATATTATTATAAATATAACCAAAAATATAATAAGAACATATGTATGTTGTTCACATTCAATTCTTTCAACCCAATTTTACAAATCTGCTCTCATAGACAAAATGAAATCCCGTTAAACACATGTACTCCGAGATAGTTAATACCATACTATAACACAATGACATAGTGTGAACTCAACAAAAAGGGCTAGAAATTCATCCGCCACCAAATCAATATTAATGTATGCTGATGTTAATTCAAATAAATACAGAATTGCTAGTTGACACAAACTAAAACAAAAGTGTAAATATATAAATAGAACTGTTAAACAAGTATAAATATGACTAGAGACTAGAGATCCAAATACAAACAATTGGAGCTATGAAGTATATAATGTGCCGAGCAGATATTGAGCATAATAAAAATGTCATGAAATATCAGCTCAATAAGTCGCTAGGCTAAAAGTTGATATGGTAATGGGGGGTTGTTGAAATAACCCCATTATTTCATATATTCTATGCATCAAGATAGAATATTGAACAAAATATTAACAGAATGGTTGTATCACAAGAATGTACATTCAATATAGCTTTCAATTTTGGTTTTCTATATGAAATTGTTGTATACTAGAGTTTGGACTGAGTTGGAGCATTAGGCTATACTATACATCATTTAATGAGATAATATAATTCGCTAATTGATGAATTGGACATGACTCAAATTGAATCAGGTTCCTCAAATTGAAGTGCGTTTTTCTTGGTTGTTGCTTATTATTTAAGAAAGGTTGTATTTGTTGTTTAATGAGATCTGAAGAAGCGTGCACAGTGCACGCAAAAGCGCTTATCTTTTCCTGTTTTATGTGCTGTACTGAATAAAAGACGATTTCCTCACTTCTCGTGGTGTGTCCCTTGGTGTTTTACTTGGATACAGTTTGCTGCTTTGCTTTGCCTGAGGACACTTTGGAAAACGGTGGTATTACTACACATTTTAAGGTTTAAAGTTAAGTCATTGTGACAATTTACCATAGGGGGGTGTCTTACTACTCCCAGCTTTGGAAGTGGGAGCTCCCCCACTGCTTAGGCCTGTGAGTATACCTTGGGACTGAAGCCTGGGTGTTCTGCTGATTCTGGGTTTGGAATGAGAAGGCTTGGAAGAGGCAGGAAAGGACCAATTCTTAGAAGGCCAATGCCTACTAAATCTGGGAGGCTGAACTTGCAGGAAATCTTTAACAGTTTGCATAGATTTAGCTTTTTCCTCCATCTTTTTAAGTACTGCTTCTGCTTTGTTGCCAAACAGGCAGTCTTGGTTTAATGGAGCATCCAGTAATTTAGCTTTAACATGATCTGGCAAAGATTGCTCCTTAAGCCAAGCATGCCTTCTAAGTAGAGACCCAGTAACAGCAGCCCTGCAAGATGCCTCTAATGAATCAAAACCACATTGCAAAGTATGTTTTCCAACTTGTTCAGCAGAATGCATTACATCCTGTAATTCCTTATTTTCAGCACAGTCAGGAATCATCATTTTCTATTTATGCAATCCAATAATATGTTGCTGATACTTTATGTTAGAAAAATATGTAATAGTAATATGCATGCTTAGTGCATTTAGTGCATTCAAGATTTAAAAGGGTTAATACATTTATTCTGTTCACACTGCATGAATCTGCACAGCCATTAGAAACTTAAGAAGCATTCTGTTTCTGCTAATGTCAGCAAACAAAAGAAGTAATTCATTTCTGCTAATGTCATGAAAATTAGCAAAGGGATATTGATTTCTGCTTATGCCATGAGAAAACATGCGGCTGTTAGAAGCTATTGATAAAGAAAACAATAGATGCTTGAAAGTTTAAACCGTAGTCAGCATTACTTGTACTAAAGCTAGAAATGTACCTTGAATCTAGGTAAAATGTAACACATGTATTAGAACAGCACAATAGAAGAAATGAAATGTTGAAATGGACTGAATAAGTCTAGCAACATTTTCTGTAGAACATACAGAAAGCTGTGTCTAACTACGTCAGCAATAGAATGCAACATTTTCTGTGTGACAGGAAGAGAACTGTATAAATATAACCTACTAATCATTAATCATTCAGACAAATCTTGTGCCTACATGCTTTGTCTCCTTGCTGCAAGTAATAAAGGGTGCCTTGCTTGAACCCAACGTGAATTGGTCTTTGAATTTTTTTCCTTTGACAGATTGGTCCTTCGGACCGGAACCCTCTCTTCACCTCGGATCAGACGGCCAGGTGGTTGAAACTGTACGGGGAGGAAACCAAATCGGTTCTTCTTATATGGAAAGTCCTCTGACTGAATTGTCGTTCAAAAGAGGCCAGCCACTTTCTGATCTGCGACTGAAGGACAGGTCTCCGCGAATTGGTGATCAATCACGTGGGCTCAGGTAAGGTGAATCTACTGTTTTCTGTTTTAGATCAGGGACTAGATGTGTATTGATTTTGTTAGACTGTATTTTTCTTACAAGTCGGGGACAAAAAAAGATTACTGTCTTGTCATAGATCAGGAGAAACAGAATAAGTAGGCAGTCATTCTGAAGAGACTAACAAAATCCGTGGTACCACGTTAAAAAATAAGAAAAGTTACGCAACGATAAAAGGGTAGAACAAAATGGGTAATAACTGCACAAAAAGACCCCAAAATCCACTTTTAACAGAAGACGCAAAATATATGCAGTCGCAGCGTGCCGACAATATTAAATATTATTCAAAATGGGTTAATAAATATGAATTCGACAGAAAATTTAAAAAAATCCTCGCTTATCAAACGTATCAAACAGCTCAAAACAGATTCCAAAGGTCGGGTAAAAAAGCAACATAAATTAAGAATTCCTCAGGCACACAGGTGGATTGAGGAAGTAAACCGTAGGGAACAAAAGAACAAGAATTCAAAAGCAATGATTTTAGATAAGGAGGACAATAACTTAGTAATAGCATCAGCACCTCCGCCTCCCTTACTGGAATATGAAGCAAGTGAACAGGTTAGTCCATCCCCATGATATCCTGTGGTCACTGAAGAAAGAGGCATTATGAAAATAAAACCATTTATTAGAGATCCCATCGAGACCAGGTCTCGAACAAAGGCAGATAACTCAGATGAAGGCATAGAGTTATGGCAAATGGTTAAGAATTCACGATCTATATGTGAAGAAGAAGAAATATGTCCACTTATAGAAGTACCCAACCCTCAGGCAGGTCAGGACAATCAGGACCCAACTATTTTAGTGTATAGACCTTGGACTCCGGAAGACATCCGGAAAGCCACTGAGGGAATTCCCCATCCAAAGGTTAATTTTAGAAAATTCTCAGAAGATTTACAAGGAATGAGGCTGAGTTATAACCTAAACTGAGAAGAAAAAGTAGTTAAACAGATTGTAGGGCCAGATTGGTATATGATTAGTGGGAACTGGAATCCCCGTGATGCTGTACAAAGACCCCTCCCACATAGCAGCGCATAATTAGACACCAGAGTAAAAGGTCTTACAGACCGCATCTCTGAAAAATAGAAACCTAGGGCAGACTGGACTTGCATTAATCAATGCATCCAAGAAGAAGGTGAAACTATTGACCGGTATTATGCCAGACTATTACAGTGTTTTAATAACCACTGTGGAATGCAGGTTCCTGAAGATCAAACACAAGATTCCCCATATGAACAGCAGTTAAAGAATGCATTTTTAAAGGGCAGTATTGCACCTATAAGCAGTTTTATTACAAAACACATGGTAGATCATCGTACAAGCACGTTACAATCACTACTTGAATATGCTAGGCATGCCGAAAGGCATTTTAATAGCAAAAAGAAAAAGAAAGCTCAAATATTTTCTGTAGAAGATGGAGCAGAAGTTTACGTAGTACAGTCTGGGAA
Source organism: Protopterus annectens (assembly GCF_019279795.1). Classification (NCBI taxonomy): domain Eukaryota; kingdom Metazoa; phylum Chordata; order Ceratodontiformes; family Protopteridae; genus Protopterus; species Protopterus annectens. The sequence goes on from NC_056727.1 coordinate 991,495,205, forward strand.
AAAGGGCAAGAAAAATGCACAGGGAAACAATCTGATCAACGATCAGAGGACTTTGAAGGGCGAAAGAAAAGGGGAGAACGTTTTAAATGCGTTAAAAAGGGACATTTGGCAAGGGATTGCAAGAAAAACAAGGCGGCAACAACGGAAGACAAGGAGGGTGAGGACTGACAATATGGTAGTCAGGAATCACTAGAAGGGGCTAGCGAAGAAGGGATAAATGAGAATGTGATAGGGGGAGTGGAGGAAATGCAGGAAATTAGTGACAATGAAGAAAATGAATTATTAGACCTAGCTTTATTGAGCTTGGAGCTCTATTTAGCAGACACAAAACCAGAAGCTACACTCTTGGTAGAAGGGAGGGAAGTCAAATTCTTGTGTGACTCAGGGGCATCACGAACCCTGATACATCCCTCCAAACTACCAGAAAACACAGAGACACCTGACTATATACTGGTTAAGGCAGCTAATGGACAGCTGTATCAGGAGCCACTCTCCCATGACATTGCAATAACTGATCCAGTTTCAGGATTGACACAAAAAAGCAAAATTGTTGTTTCTGCAAAATGCCCAGTAAACACCTTGGGCAGAGACCTCATGCAGCTATTTGGTATAGCAGTAGTCCCAACCATGCAGGATATGGAAGCACAGTGACAAATTGATACCTTTGCAATGCAATCGGAAGGTGAAATGTTTTATTGGTACAGCCAGGACTTGGTTACGGCTGGTCCAGGGATTGTAACCGAAGAGTTAATGAATGTAGTCATCAGCAAATTCCCCTCCCTTGACATTGATAAGCAACACCTGTTGCACTGTACCATGTATTATTGTGACACACCAGGACCTGATAAGGAATATGAGCAAGAATTGTTTAAGAATCATGCAAACAGATTGATATTGCATAACGTGTACTGGGACACAGAAGGGAACAGTGTAGTCAGCTGTTCATTGCCCCAGGAGTTCTTTGCGCTTTATAAATCCAACTGATTACCACATGTTAGCTTAACCAAAACCAGGAATATAGAATGGGCAGACCTAGAGAAAAAGTCACGAGATGGGAGAAACAGACAGAACTAGAACTGTCAGAACAGGGAATACAAATACAGAAGTTGAATTGGATAACTCAGACCAACCCAGCTGTGCACTTGCAGTCTGGTGAGGACAGCTGATTGACACTCCTGTTAAAGGAGGAAGAAAATGCCTTACGAAATATACCAAAGACCCTCTGGTCAACAGGAAAATCAGATGTAGGACTCATTCGTACAGCGGGACCAGTTATTATCACGCCAAAGTCAGCATTCAGACCACAAAAAAGACAGTATCCCTTAAGAAAAGATGCAGAGGCAGGGATAAAGCCTATTATAGCAGCCTTACTTAAAGGAGGGATACTAGCAGAATCTCCCGATTCACCATGTAACACACCCTTATTTCCAGTCAAAAAAGCAAATGGAGAATGGCGTATAGTCCAAGATTTACAAGCTGTAAATGATGCAGTAATACCAAGGGCACCCACGGTGCCAGACCCACACAACCTGTTGAATGATTTAAACCTCAACAGAAGTATTTTTCTGTGGTAGACATCAGCAATGCGTTCTTTTCGATACCGATACACCCTTACAGCCAGTATTGGTTTGCATTCACATTTCAGGGGAAAAGGTATACATATATGCGACTACCACAGGGATATTGTGAAAGTCCAACAATATTCTCACAAGAAATGGCAAGCAACTTGGCGGGATTCACCCCACCAAGAGGCAGTCAGATTTTACTTTATGTTGACGACATCTTGCTGGCAGCCCCCACCCAGCAGGATTGTAGAGAAGATACCACAGAACTTCTACGATTTTGAGCCGCTGAAGGACATAAGGTAAATAAAAGTAAACTGCAGCTTTGGAAAAAACAAGTCAAATACCTGGGATATGTAATATCCAAGGAAGGTAGAACATTAGATGAGGACAGAAAAATAGCAATTTTGCAAGCACCAAAACCCACTACCAAGAAGGAAATTATGTCCTTCCTGGGTACAACTAATTTTTGCCGGAGCTGGATTCCAAACTATGCTTTGGAATCTGCACCGCTAAATGACCTTATATATAAGAAGCCTATGGCAGCACAAAATTTGTTACAATGGACACCAGAAGCAAAATCTGCTTTCTGCAATCTAAAGCAGTTAATAGCGTCCTCATTAGTTCTGGGACTGCCGAACTACCATAAACGTTTTTTTCCAAACTGTAGATTGTACGCAGGGTTACATGACATCAGTACTAACACAGCAGCATGGGGATAAGCAACGCCCCATTGCTTACTATTCATCACAACTAGACCCAGTGGCACGATCCTTACCCCACTATGTACAAGCAGTAGTTGCAGCTGCAATGGCAGTACAGGCTTCGGCCTCAGTAGTCTTATTCCACCCTCTCACTTTGAGAGTGCCTCATGCAGTCGCAATTATTTTACTACAGGAAAAGGTGGCTTATCTTTCCCCTGCTAGGCATCTTTCCTGTATGACTATATTGTTGAGCCAACCTCACATGACAATTGAGCGATGCACGACTTTAAACCCTTCCACTCTGCTCCCAACCCCTACAGACGGCACACCGCACCGCTGCCTGCAGGTAATTGAGCAAAAGACACTACCTAGAAAAGATCTCACGGATGTCCCCTTGGATGATGCCGAGGTAACATACTACGTGGATGGCTCGTGCAAAAGGGGTCCTGCAGGACAGAATCTAGTAGGATATGCAGTAGTTTCTGACACTGAGATTATAGAAGCAAAACCTTTACCACACAACTTATCTGCACAGGCAGCAGAATTGATTGCCTTGACACTGGCATGTACCTTAGCAAAGGGTAAATGTGTAAACATTTTTACTGATAGCCAGTACGCTTTTTCTACTGTACATGTTTTTGCGCAACGGTGGAAAAACCGGGGAATGATAACATCTACTGGCAAACCTATAAATCATGCACAGTTTATTTTAGATCTTTTAGAATCTATTCAGTTACCTCAGAAAGTAACCATTTGTAAATGCACAGCTCACACCAAGCAACAAGATAGAATTTCAAAAGGTAATGCGAGAGCTGATACAGCTGCAAAACAAGCAGCCACAGAAGTATTTCTTTTAAATGAGGGATTACAACCCTCTGAGATTTTAGACTTAGAAATGTTAAAAACAATGCAGACACTCACTACGCAAGCTGAAAAACAACGATGCATAAAACGAGGAGCAATTCTCGAAAAGGGGCTGTACATCTCTAGAGAAGGGAAACCGATACTACCCTCTAATTTGTTTCGATATGCAGCATTGTTGAGCCATGGGCAGTGCCATGTCTCAACAGGGGGGATGGTACAGCTGGTGAACCAGGTGTTCACAACGTACGGATTTACAAACTACTCTAAAAAATTTTGTTTGACGTGTCAGATTTGTAACAAACATCATGCACAGGGGGCGATAAAGCCCAAGCAAGGGAGTTTCCCTACACCACCATATCCGTTTCACACCATCTGTATGGATTTCATAGAATTGAACAAATGTGAAAATAAGAAGTATTGTCTTGTCATTGTAGATATGTTTTCCAGGTGGGTGGAAGCCTTTCCAACCAAAAATCCAGATGCAGCTACGGTGGCAAAAGTACTTGTCAAAGAAATCATTCCTAGATTTGGCATTCCGGAAAGGATCTACAGTGACAATGGTACACACTTTGTAAATCAAACCATACAGCAGTTGAGTAAGCATTTTGGTATTTCTTTAAAAAATCATTGTGCATACCCATCCACAATCTGCAGGGCTAGCTGAAAGGCATAATGGTATATTAAAAAACAAATTGAGAAAATTGATAGCTGAGACAGGGAAAAATTGGACATACTGTTTACCCCTGGCACTGTTGAGCATGAGAACTGTCCCTACAGCAAAAGGATGGACTCCTTTTGAAAAGTTATTTGGAAGGGCTTACTATACACCCCAGTGGAAACTTCTCATGTCATCAGACCAGGAAGCTGATTTTACATTAGCTGAATATATGAGGAAAATAATGAATTCTAAACATCTGTTGCAGTCAAATTCTGTTTCAGATAGAAAACAAACAGAGACATCAAAAGTGGCAGTAACGCCCGGAGAGTGGGTGTGGATCAAAAATATAAAGAAGAATTGGTCGTCGCCAAAGTGGGAAGGTCCCTACCAGGTGCTTCTTTCGACACCCACTGCAGTCAAGATAGCAGAACGAGCTTCGTGGATCCACCTGACGCACTGCAAACTTGTTAAGAACTTTGAACTGGACAAAAATCTTACCTCTCCATCGGGGCCCTCAGCACAAAGTCTGACTACAGAGGGGGGTCAGATCAATAGGACTGATCCGTCTCAACCCCAGTGAAGAAACCATCAGTGCTGAAGGTCCCATTAGGGCAGAGAGTAAGAACACGAGTCTGAAATAAAGATGACAGAATTCAGTAAGATCCAAATACACCTACTTGGAAGAGTTGGAGAAAACTGAAATGCAGAACAACCGTTTCCTCAAAAGTATTGCATAACCATCCTGTTGACTGTACTAGTGACAATAATCTTTTTGTTCTGGCCATTCCTTTTCTCAGCCACACAAACTGGACTAAACAAGCATGCAGAGCTATACGCAGAGTGGCACCCAAACTTTAACACTTACCAGGCAATCAAATATGTGTATGCTGAGACCTTCAATGTTTCAAATTGCTGGATTTGCACAGCTTTGCCAACAGCATATGGGGGGTTGCTGTTAACTTCAGTTCCCCTAGGAGCCAACAAGACCTGGGAAAACTTAATTTATGATACATCAGATGTCACATCACAAGATAAAGCAGCATTGCACTTGTCTGTTTGACAGAAGGGGACTGTGTGTTTTTACAGTTAAAAACACACAGTTCAGGTGGGTTGGAGCAATTGCAATGTGACTGTTCCCTATAGATGCTACAATAAGACTGATAACAGGATCCTATTGCAACACAAACTATGATTCATTTGTTGAACTGATGCATAGGACAACTGATTAAGTAAAACATAATTCTGACCTTTATAAACAACTGTCTATGATAGACAAAAAATGTTTCATGCAGAGCTAGGGCATAGTAAAGTTACTACCAAAGTAGAAGATTGTTACTTTGTATGTGGTAGGAAAGCATATAAATGGTTACCTGAGAATTGGTCCGGCAGTTGTTTTTTGGGGTACCTGGTTCCGGCCATACGACACACAGCAGTTTTACCTCAAGGGAAAATTCGGAATGTCCGAGAAACCAAGAAGCCTGTCAATCCAGTGGGGCAAATCAATGCGCACTGGAAAAAACATCATGCTGTGGGCTTAGGGAAAAATGGACGGTCACATATGGACTTGAGTGATACTGTTATGTCGTGGGCAGGTGTAATGCCAGCATATGGAGCAACAAAATCAATCTGGGAACTGAGAAAATTGTCTAAGCTTCTTGAAATAATGAGCAATGCAACCTTTTCTGCCCTAGAATTGGCGACTGATGAACTAACTGCCATGAGAACAGTGGTGCTTCAAAATCGCATGGCTCTTGACTTCACCCTAGCGGCAAGAGGAGGTACGTGCACTTTAATCCAGGAGAACTGCTGTTTGTATATTTCTGACCACAAACACGAGATAGACAATCATCTTGAGGTAATTCAGCAGGTGTCGGCCCTGACCAAACCAGGACCAAATCCATTTCCAGAGATTGTTTTTTTTTTTTTTTTGGGGGGGGGGGGGGGGGGCAGTATTCTGATGAACATCCTGATTGCCATCTGTGTAGGAATGATCCTACTGGTGGTATGTGTGTACTGCTGCATCCACTGCATGAAAAGACTGATTAAAGACTTTATAGACATGTCAGTTTCAGAAACCTTATATCAAGGTGCTGAACTTGAAGAATTGCTGAAAAACTGAAAATGCTTTCATAAGTTTAAACTGAATGACTCTCAACTGCAAATCCTGAGTAGGAAGAGGTTAGGGGAAGAAAAAAATTGTTTATGCTTATCTTGAAATTAGAATAAAAGTATTAAAAGGAGGGAAATATTAGAAAAATATGTAATAGTAATATGCATGCTTAGCGCATTTAGTGCATTCGAGATTTAAAAGGGTTAATACATTTATTCTGTTCACACTGCATTAATCTGCACATCCATTAGAAACTTAACAAGAAGCATTCTGTTTATGCTAATGTCAGCAAATAACAAAAGTAATTCATTTCTGCTAATGTCATGAAAATTAACAAAGGGATTTTGATTTCTGCTTATGCCACAAGAAAACATGCAGCTGTTAGAAGCTATTGATAAAGAAAACAATAGATGCTTGAAAGTTTAAACCGTAGTCAGCATTACTTGTACTACAGCTAGAAATGTACCTTGAATCTAGGGTAAAATGTAACATGTATTAGAACAGTACAATAGAAGAATTGAAATGTTGAAATGGACTGACATAAACCCAAGGCCAGGGGTCTCGAATGCAACCAGAAATACCCCAGATCAACAAACCTTTAGACAGTTGAGAAATGCTACAAAAAAAAAGCAATTCTCTCTGATAAAAAAAACTACTTTTGCAAACTGCAGCAAAATCACCACACTAATCCACAAAAGTTCTGGGCAAGCATAAATAACCTCCTTCACCCTGGCCAATCTAGCACTCTTTCCCCTCTAGGGTCAGAAAACAATACCTCCCATCAAACTGCCAATACCTTTAACACTTACTTCACAAATACCACACAATCTCTAGCCAACCAACTAGCAACAGATAACTCTGATCTACCTAACTCCTTACCTCATACTCAGCCTACATTCCAACTAAAACCCATCCCTACCTCCTACATCTATAAACTTATCCACAAACTCAAACCTTGTACCCCCCCTCAGCCGATAACTTGCCATCTGAATGCCTTCAGCAAGCTGCCATAGTAGTTACCTATCCTATATCCATCCTGATTAACCGTACCATAACCGAAGGAACCATTCCAGATCTCTGGAAAATCTCTCATATTATTCCTTTACACAAAGGAGGTAACGCTACTGACTATTCTAACTACAGGCCTATAGCCCTCCTTTCTCCAATAGCCAAAATTATGGAAAAATGTATTCACCAACAGCTTATGAACCACTTACTAAAACATAACATTCTAGCTAACTGTCAGCATGGTTTCAGGCCTTATCATAGTACCACCTCAGCTCTCCTATCCTTCACCAACTCCATTAATAATAACTGCAATAATAACAGCCTCTCATCAGCACTCTTTCTCAACCTATCTAAAGCCTTTGATATGGTTAACCATCGCCTACTCTTGAATACTCTGTCATCCTTCTCTCTTGACACCAAAGCAATTCTCTGGTTTAAGTCCTACCTTAGTAATAGACAGCAAGCAGTCCTTTGGGACAATCAACTAGCTTCTCACCTTCCCATTTCCCTAGGAGTCCCTCAAGGATCCATTCTTGGTCCACTCCTATTCTCATTATTCATCAATGACCTTCAAATAGCCATTCCTCTAACCACCTGTATACAATATGTTGATGATTCTACAATCATATGCTCTTCCAGTTCTATATCTGAACTTCAGTCTTTAACCCAAACAGCTTTCAATACTGTAGAGTCATGGTTCTCTAGACGGTGCCTTCTTTTGAACACAAAAAAGACCAAGCGACTATTGTTTAAGCCAAACACTAAGTCACCCCTCATAGATTTCTCCATTCAATCTAGCAATGGTACCCTTATATCTCCAGACTTTTCCACCAAACTATTAGGAATTACAATTGATAATAATCTCACCTATGACATTCACATTAATAACACCATTAAATCTGTTAATAAAAAAACTGGGCTCCCTATATAGGATAAAACCTTTTTTGACTCCAACTGCCAGAAAGACTATTGCCCACTCCCACCTAATTTCAACACTACTGTATGCAGCTCCCATATATACTAATCTAAAAAAAAGTAATCTTACCAAACTATCCAACTCCTATAATAGTATTGCTAGATTTGCCACTGGAAACCCATATAGAACTCACCATTGTCATAACCTTCATCAACTAGACTGGCTGGAACTAAAAAACTTTCCCAACTTACCATCACTCATAAAATTTTTTATCAACCTAATAATACACCAGTACTAAACAACCTTATATCACCCTATAGGAATCTTGAGTCCTTACGCTCCTCCAATAAACTACTTACTAGGACCACCAAGTCAAACAACTTAGCTGGTGACTCACTATTCTCAAATACCGTGGGAAAACAATGGAACCTCTTGCCCTCTGACCTTACTACACTTCCATCCCTCTCTCTCTTCAAGCAAAGTCTTAAGGCTTACCTTAAAAATCACTGGCTATGCCCTTGCTGTTACCCAGACTGATCCTCTGGACTTCTCATTGTCATCTCTTGGCCTCTCACTATCCTATTCTCTTTCCTATATTCTCCCCTAAATTAGAAGGTACTTAAGTAATCTCTACTACTTGACAACAATTAGATTCTTGTCTGCTGAGATATCAATGTACCCTGTTGGTAGTATTCCCTGTCAATTAATATACCCTCCTTTTTTTTTTCTCTCCCTTCCTTTTTTTTCTAATAATATGTCTAGCATATAATCCTTAGAAAAAGTAACTGTCTGCATAAACTAGATTTACCAAAGTGTTAAAGGTATTTTTCTAATAGTGTCTTGGGATTGCCCTAGACTTACATGCTGTAAAATGTTCTGTAAATGTATGATGTATCTAGTTTAGTATGTCCTTTTGTCTTCCCAGAATTTATAGCTAATTCCTTTTTGTCTATTTTAAACCTTTTGGTGTGGTGGTGGTATGTTTTACAATTGGAGCTTTTCTCCTCGGGCCTCTGCTGAAAATGGAAATATATCCAGCTGGACTAGCCCGGTTAACAAATGTTAAATAAATAAATAAAAATAAAATGTTTTACAGAACAGCAGATACTTTAAACTTGGTCAGCAATAAGTCTGGCAACATTTTCTGTAGAACATACAGAAAGCTGTGTCTAACTACGTCAGCAATAGAATGTAACATTTTCTGTGCGACATGAAGAGAACTGTATAAGTATAACCTACTAATCATTAATCATTCAGACAAATCTTGTGCCTACATGCTTTGTCTCCTTGCTGCAAGTAATAAAGGGTGCCTTGCTTGAACCTAATGTGAATTGGTCTTTGAAGTTTTTTCCTTTGACACTAACATACGAAACTGGCAGTTTAAGGCCCTAACGGCCAAAGTTGCAGAAGTGTACACCTTCTTACCCCATCTATCCAGGGCCCTGGAATCTCTATCAGAGGGGGTAGCATTTTTGGCAGTAGTAGCCTTAGTGCTCTTGGGTCCTTGTGAAATGGTCTCAGGATCTGCAGTAGGACTTTTAAAGAGGAACTTGTGAGAGTCAGGTAACCCTGTAATACCCGTCTGACTTTTCTGGGAGCAGGAGGTAAAGTGTCAAGGGCCAGGCTAGATTCCAAGAAGGCATCATCTACAATGTCTAGTACAGGAGGGATGGCTAAAGACCTATGTTGAGGTAGGAATAAGAATTCCCTAAGCCTCTTTTTGGAGTCGGAGTAATCCTGGCTTTCCCAGAGGAAATGCTCCCTAAGAGTATGCAAGGTTTCACCAAAAGAGAAATCCTCTGGAAGGGAAGCAGAGGGAATGGAGTCCTCTGCATCATAATCCTCATAGGTAGATAAAGGCAACTCCTGGTAATCAGAGAGAACAGAAATTTCAGAATCTTGATCAGAAGAATCAAAAGGAAAATCAGTCCTACGTCTCTCAGAGGGAGAAGGGTGGCTTCCACTGATTAGAGTAATAAGGTCTTCAGCCATTCTTATTTGTTTTTCAGGCATATGGGGCCTGACCATGCAGTCTGGGCGTCAGTTTTCTAGGCATGGATTGAGTTTTAGACCTTGAAGAAGATGGCGTTGGTTTAATATGTAAGTCAGTAGGCCTAAATACACCCTAAGAAACCGGTGCCTGCACAGTGGCTCCAGACCCATCCAAGGTAGAGACATCCGCAGGTTCCACAGTCGAGGAAGCATCTCGCGGCATACTGGACTCCGAATTGGTCTCAGTAGAGGCCTGCGAAAATGAAGTAGCGGGTATCAGGGGCTGCGAAAGCGCCTCAATGAGTACCGGCAAACTGGCAACTAGCTTAGGAGAAGCGTCGTCGGCAGCTTTGGACCTATGCGGTCTGTCTTTATCTTTGCGTTTTTTCGGAATGTCGGTAGTCGGGTGGCTTACCAAAGCCATTTCTGGATAACTGAAGAGAGTACCAAAATATTTAGATGCGAAAATGAACTGATGACGAATAGTACGAGGTTTGAATAAGGCACAAAACCGACAGTGAGGTACGTCATGGTCTGGGCCTAAGCAAGGAATGCAGTCTGAATGAAAATCTTTATGAGGCATTTGCTTTCCACAAGAAATACAATTGTTAACTTTTACTGACATCGGTTTAGAGCAAGAAAAAGGATCCCCAATGGGGTACTTGGCTTTGGTGAAGACTTCGGATCTGAAACTTGAAAATGAATATTTCAGGAGTCGGCCGACTGGCACTTGCGAACTGCTTCTGCTTCGGGCACCGCATGGCAAGAAAGACTGATGTAATGGTGTCGGCTGCATGCTTTATACCCCTGACTACCTGACATAATGGAAGATGAGACAGCAACTGACGCAGGACCCAAGACTTTGATAATCAGGCCGACTGAGGGCTTCCTGCAAGCAGATAACCCAAATGTGATGACTGCAACAGTGAAACATGAAGAACATCCACCTATTACATAGGTAGAGTCTACATCCACCCAGGAACTAAAAGAATATAGTACATGGACAGGCTTTGAGGCCTTCCAGGCTACACAGCAGGAATGAGATGTTTGAGTCAGAAATCGTAGTTATGAGGAAGGAGTTGCTGGATAGGGGCTACACCAGTAGTGAACTGGATAGAGAGCTGTTAGATGTTAGTAATCTCAGAACACAGAGTTAACCTGTATTAACCTGAAGGAACTATGATGGTGAATAATGGTGACATGGAGTTTTCTGGCTTTTCTATGAAAGGAGTACAAATTTCTTTGACGCACTCCAGTAATATTGTATCTAGCTGTGGTATAGAGAACTGGCATGTCCTCATGTCTGACCGCTCCTTGGGTGGGGTACTAGGAAGTAGACCATCCTTTAGATTTAGGAACAAGTCCCTTAAACAAATTTTATGTTATAATCAAGGACAGGGATGGAAGCCTTTGATGTATGTTGTTTTACCATGTGGTACATGTAACTTTTTGCCATTTTATAGACAGTAACAATGTGTTTATACATCCCACTACAAAGCGGGAGTACCACTTTAAGGCTCTAGTTGTTACACTCAACATCTTGTATATTTAGCCCAATGTCAGGTCTGTGATAAATTCTATATAGGAAAGAAGGACCGGTATTTTAGGGATAGAATCAGAAAACATGTTAGGGATATTAGGCAAGGAAACAATATTAATTTGTTATCTAGATATGTCTTACAAAGGGAGAGTCAGCACTGTTTTAAGTTTAGAGCTGTAGAGGTTATTACCTTGGAGAGAAGACTGGGTGATATCAGTAGCATCACAGAAGGAAGGGAATTGTATTGGATATTACATTTACAAGCTGATAAGGACTTCGGTCTAAATGATAGGGTCTCCAAGACCCAAATTAAAACCAAGGAGACCATTTTGCCTTAAATGAGTGTGCTGTTTTATTTGATGTCCAAATGTATTTATACTGGATGTTTTACTGAATTGATCATGGTCTGAAGAAACCGTGCTTACTGCAAAAGCACTTCCCAATTCTGATTTTTTTTGTGTTTTTATGTTTTATTTTATTAAAAGTTTTTCACCTAAACAGCCTTGCTTTTTTGCTACATTGTATTTTTTGGGCATTTGCATGGAGTGCTGCACTAGTTTATTCCTTGGTGGCTTATTTTTCATTTCCCCATAGAGTAAATCTCACTTAGTAGTTACGAAGGGAAGAATGTTACAGCATGGATGTTGATCAATACATTTTTATGAGAAATTTGCCATATACTACACATTGACAGATCAGTGCGATGGTTTGAGAATCTGAGGTTTTATTTATTTATTTTTTAATAAAAAATTTCTTAAAAGAAGACTTTGTTACCTTATGAATGATAATATTCATTCTAGATCAGATAATGGTATTACAAGTGTGGGATGTGAGCTTTTTGTTGCTATATAAATGAATCAGGGACTTTTGTGCACCCTAACACAGGTATAGTTTATACATTTACAGCTGCAGCTAACTGTGAAAGCGAGAATTTGATACATCTAGCCTACTGCACTTGTAAAAAAATTTACGCTGGCAAAACAAACAGAATAAAGGAACGCATAAGCGACCATCTTTATTGTGTAAGGAAAGGTCTCAGACATAGTGCCATTACCAAACATTTGTTACAGCATGGAGAGGCACATATTTTACATTTTTAGTTATGGAGACTATTAAAGATATTCCCAGACAGGGGGACAAGGGTAATGATATAGAATTTGTTGAACCGAGATGGATTTTTACGTTGAGATCACACTTGGGACATGGCTTTAATGAATATGTATCTATGAAACCTGTTTTGAAAAGAAGGGTGAAAAGGTGATTTTTAAACATCTTTTCTTCTGTTTTGTTCCCATAAGCGTTTTATTTATTTATAACTGAAGTTTATTGCTGTGTATGAGGTAGCTTAGCAGTTTGTGTTATGCCTGAAAAGTAGAAGGCTGGAAATGTGATTTTTACATCCTTTTTTTTTTTGTTTTGTTTTTTTAAGTGTTTATTTGCAATTGAATTTTTTTTTTTTTTGCTGTATATACAGTAGCTTAGCAAATTGTGACATGTTTGAATCTCATTGGTGAAAAACAGCACAATTGTACTCGGTAGCTAGTATTTAAATGTTAGTTCAGTGTTTGTAATTAAGGTCTACTGAAGCTATACAGTGAAAGTGCTAGCCCTGTTTTATAATAAACTACATTTTTATTCTTCGATTACTAGTCTGGGATATTTACAACTTGGACTGCTGCGGATATTGTTCCATTGGCATTTTATGATATACTTAAAGAAAAGGATTTATAGTGCTTCTTACACCTCTGCTGTTTCTGCTGGGGTTTTTGTTGGCTGTTAAATATTTCCGACATTATTCCCAAGCAGTTAACTGCCAGGGAGCTTCTCTTTTTTTCTTCGTAAAAACACAGGGGAATGAAATAAAAGTGAGACACTGGTGCTTTCTCATCTATATTTTGAGAACAAAGGAATTTAAAGAATGAGTAGTGGAGATTATTCAGGAGCTAATCTAGAGGAAAGAAATTATTTCTGAAAGTACAGATAGCGGGTAGGATAAAATTAAGGTGGAGTTTAAAAATAGGGTAGAAACAAAACAAACGGAACTATGGTTAAGAAGTAACAACGATTTAGAGGGACTGGCAAATGTTGAAGTATTGCAGAATAGGGGGAACCTCACAGAACAACAAGAGGATCAACTGCAGAATGCCAAGGAGAAAATAAGGGACTACTCTGACAATATACACAAGTTTAGAAAGTTTGCACAAAAAAATTTTAGCACAATGACTCAGGCAACAGATAGTAGAAAGGGCTGTCGCCAAGCTTAGGGAACCTATAACAAGGAAGATAAAAAGAAGTTATGTACCTACCATAACGTTCCATGTTAGTTGTCTTTATCTCGCCTTCCATGTTGCTGGTTGGGATTGGAGCCAATCCTCTGCTCCGACTCGGTCATCTTCTATAGCTTGAGAGCTGTTTACTGGCTTGAGGCTACCCCTTATCCCATGATGCCTAGTGCTAGCTACCCAGATCTCGTTTGTAATAGCCTACCCCAGACTTAGCCAGAGTTCCCAAGGAACAGGTTGAGTATACCTATCATACTCTCTAAGTCAGTAGAGGAAACAAACCAGGAAACACTCAGCCAGTGAAACCAAAACTCCTCTCAATCCAACAGGACAGGAGGACGGAGGGTGGGACACAAGAAGGAAGGCGAGATGAAGACAACTAACATGGAATGTTATGGTAGGTACATAACTTCTTTATGTTAAGTTGTCTATCTCGCCTTCATTCTTGCTGGTTGGGACAGCGTCCCTAGCACCTACAATCCTGGGCGGCTCATTGGAACAGACTCTTCAGAACAGTGGAACCAAAGTCAGCTCTGCTCCTGGAGACCATATATAGTTTGTAATGAGAAATAAAAGGAGGAGGATTTACCCATGTGGCAGCTGCACAAATAGAATCCATGGGCAACCTAGACTGGAAGGCTACAGAGGTGGCCAAAGCCCTAATAGAATGACCTTTTGGTCTGATAGGCAACTCTGTTTCTCAATTGATAAATTAAGGTAATAATGTGAGACAACCACTTGGATAAGGTCACTTTGGAAACTGGGAGACCTTGTTTGCCTAGAGCATAGAAAAGGAATCGTTGGTACGACTTCCTTTTATCCTTGGTCCTGTGCAAGTAAAAACGCAATTGGTGTAATTTGTATTCTGCCTTGTTAGTGTGGTTAGGGAAAAACACAGGAAGGTCTTCAGATTGGTTTAAATTATTTTCTGAGCAGACTTTCGGAAGGAAAGATGGATTAGTCCTCAGAGCAACCCTGTCCTTATGAAAAACCAGGTATGGAGGATGAACACATAGTGCCTGAAGTTCAGAGATGCGTCTGGCTGATGTAATAGCTACCAGAAAGAGTGTTTTCCAAGATAAAAATTTAATTGAGTAGGATGCTGCAGGTTCAAAGGGGGGCATAATTAAGGAGGTAAGTACCAAATTAAGGTCCCAAGGAGGAGGGGGATCTCTCAGTGGAGGTCTAAGGAGAGTAGTCCCTCTTAGTAAGGCTTTACAGAGCTTATGAGAACATAATGTTTGAATTAGACAATCCAACATGAAAGTTAGAAATGGCTGCCAATTGAACCCTGATTGTAGCAGAAGCGGACCCAGAATGAAAGAGCTGTGCTAGGACCTCCAAAATTTCGTGGACTGGGGCTGAAAAGGGATCTATGTTCCTAGCCTCTGCCCAACAAGAAAAACATTTCCATTTACTAGCATAAGTTGTTCTAGTCGTGGACTTGTGAGAGGACACAATCTCACGCACGGCCGGGGAAATGCTGGGAAGCCTGGCTAGGTTTGGAAGTGGAGCAACCAAGCTGTGAGCTGGAGTGTTTGGAGGGATTGATGCAACCCGCCTGATTGATGAATCAGTAGGTCTGGAATTGGATCCAGAGTTCAGGGCTGCTCGAGAAGGTAATGATGCAAGAGCGGAAACCATATCTATCAAGGTCAGTACATGGCAATGAGGATCATTTTGCAACCCAACAATATAGCTTTCTGTATGGGCTTCGGCATCAGGGGAAATGGAGGGAAGGCATAAAGAAGTCCCTGAGGCCAATCGTGGACTACAGCGTCTCTGGGAGAGTGACCTGGAAGCAGAAGAAGGGAGAAGTAGTTGCTGCATTTGCTGTTGAAGGGGGTGGCAAAAAGATCGCAGCAAAGCTGTTCCCATTTGCGGAAGATCAGGTCCGCAACTACCTGATTCAGAGACCACTCATGAGGCATGAGAATAGCTCTGCTGAGCCTGTCTGCTATGACGTTGGACCTCCCAGGGATGTGCGTCGCAATCAGAAATCGTTGGGAGGAAATCGCCCACTGCCAGAGTCTGAGTGCTTCTCAACATAAGGGATAGGACCTGGTTCCACCCTGCTTGTTGATGTACCACACCACTGACATGTCCGTTTGAAATGCAATGGTCCCAGAAGGAAGAGAGTCCTGAAGAGCTTGCAATGCTAGGAGCACGGCTCTCAATTCTAGGACGTTTATATGCAGATGGTACTCGTGAGGCTGCCAAGTGCCTTGGATTGTCCTGCCCTGATAATGCCCCCCCCCCACCCCCCACCCTATCAGGGAGGCGTCTGTGATCACTGTGGCAACCGGAGGGGGCTGAATTAAGGGTCTGCCCTGAGACACTAGTGGGGAGACTATCCACCAGGAAAGGTGCCTTTTGCAAGCTTCTGTAATCATGATCATGTAAGACATGGGCAGCTGTTGGAAAGACCATTATGTGAACAGAAGCCACTGAAGGATTCTCATGTGAAAGCAGGCCAGAGGTATTAGAAGAATTGCCGCTGCCATGGAACTCAGAGTTTAAAGGACGAACCTGACTTGGATCCTTTTGCTCTGCATTAGAATTTGTACTTGCTGGCGAACTGTAGACAACCTGTCTGGCGGCAGCCTTGCGGACATGTTCCTTGTATCTAAGTCTGCTCCTATATAGGTGATAGATTGACAGGGCAACAAGGCAGATTTTTCGAAGTTTATCGTGATGCCTAACTGGGAGCAGATTGTGATTGTGTAGTCCCTGGCTTGCAGAAGTTGATGCCTGGTAGTAGCAGTGAGGAGCCAGTCGTCTAGATATGGAAACACCTGGAATCCTCAATGTCTCAGGTGAGCAGTGAACACCCTGGGTTGGCTGTGGCGAGACCAAAGGACAGAGCTATGAACTGGTAATGACTGGCTCCCAGCCGGAAGTGAAGGAATCTCCTAGAGCGCCTGTCCATTTTGATGTGATAGTACACATCCTGAAGATCTATAGAGCACATCCAAATGTCCTGACCCAGAAAGGGTAGAATGGACTGTAGTGTGACCATCCAAAACTTTGTTCTTTGAACAGACTTGTTTAGTCTGCTGAGATCCGGAATCGGTCTCTGATCCCCTGTCTTTTTTTGGTACCAAAAAGAACCTTGAGTAAGTTCCGGATACGTGTTGGTCTGCCGGGGCTTCCTGGATGACTTTATTTCTAGCAGTTTTGAAACTTCTATAACTGCCTGATCCCTCAGATTAGGTGGAACATCTGGAAGGGATTTGCTTGAAGGTAAGGGGGTTGAGAGAAGGGAATTTTGTAACCTCCGGATATAATTGACCGTACCCATTTGTCTTGCGTTCATTTTTGCCAGGCTTTTGGATATAGAGAAAGTCTTCCCCCGACTGCCTCCAGAGGCGGGGAGCCGGGCAACCCTTCAGGGATGTTGAAAGGGCTTCTCAGAGAAAGATTCTCTGTTGCCCTGGTTCTGCGGACCCCCTCTGCCACGAGGGCGGCGTCTGTTGTTTCCCCCTCTGTCCCTGGAGGAAAAATTGCTACGTGTGTCAGGCGAGGCTGCCTGGGATTTTCAGAACCACATTTTACCACTCTTCTGACCCTTGGGTATGGTGTGGAAGGAGTGGAAAAACGGACTCCCACAGCAGAGAGAATCTTGCCTTCTTGCTCACACCTAGTCAAAGTGTCTTTCACCTGTGGTCCAAAAAGAAAGGAACCATCAAAGGAGGTGTTGGTGAATGGCGCTCTAAAGGGTTCCGCAAAATTACACAGCCGCATCCAGGCGTGTCTCCTAAGGGCCACACCCGTACCTGCGTCTCTACTCGCACCATCGGCTGCATAGGAAATGAGCCTCATGGAGGAGTTGACTACTGAATTAAGAGTCGCCAGGTGGGAAGCCACTTTAGCTTGAGCCCCCTCAGCTGATGGATCTTGAAGGGTATCTCCGAGCTCTTTAAGGAGATCCCTCTGAAGCCGGGTAAAATGGCATAAGTAGTTCAGTGACCTCATAGAAAAGGTCGCTGAAGCAAACATTCGCTTCCCATATCTGTCCATAGTCCTAGAATCCTTGTTAGGAGGATGGACAGACTAAGAAGCTTCCGCTAACTCCTTTTTTGTGGCTGCTGCTACCATCATGGCATCCACAGGAACACCTTTGGTAAGGAACTGCTTATCATGGGGTGCAGTGATAAACTTCCCAGGTCTCCTCGGGATTGGTTCCACTGTATCCCGGGCTGACCAAGCCTTTCGAGCCACCAATGACATAAGTGGATCGAAAGGCGGAGAAACCCAGGAGGTGGAAGATCAGGAACCAAACGCATCCAGGAATACAGACTCATCCTCAGTAGGAGCTAGGGGATTCCAGGTCCCCCACTGCTTAAGCATTTCGCGGAAGTCCGAAAAGGAAACCTCTTCAGAGGGGGATCTTGGGGACCCTTCCGAGTCATCTAAGTCTGTATCAGAAGTGACAGACTCAGGGGAATCAATGTGCTTCCTCTGGCACTTCTTACGAGGGGGCTCCTCTGAATGATCAGGGGAGGCCTCGGAAGAAGAGGAAACACCCAATGGGGTGCCCTGGAGTGCCAGTTCCCCACGCTTTGGGTCTGGAGGAGGAGCAGAGGTTGGCACAGGCAGTACAGGGGATGGAGCCGATGGGGCTGATAGTGGAGCTGACTCAGTGGCCAGCAGACTCCTCATGACATTGAAGGCGTCCCTACCCCGATGCAGAGAAGGCTCTGGTTCGGAGGAAATCGGAATCCTTCTCCGCACCAAGGGAGACGGCTCCGAGGCCGATGTAGGAGCCGAGCTCACCTACGCCGAAGCTCCGAGGGGGAGAACGGGGTCGGACAAGGGTCTGATGCCACTCGCCCCCTCGGAGCAGACGAGGGAGCCCCAGCGCCCAGATCCCTCGACGGACGGCACCATCAAGGGAATCGGAGCAGACGATGGAACCGAAGGACAAAGAATTCCACTACTCGAATCCCAACGAACTCCAGCTCCGAGCTCAATGGAGTCAGAGGGGGAACATCGATAGAAGTGGACGGAGCCAACACCTATTGAGGAGGGCTGGACAACATCTTGGCAAGTGCCTGCGACTTATGCAACCTACAAACCACTCTCTCCACGTCGTGATCCGAGAGCCTAGAGGATCGAGAGAAGTGAGAAGATCTGTGACTGCGCTCACTCTGAAGCAGGGGAGACCGAGTAGCCGAATGAATTGATTCCAGAGAGGGGGACCTCAGTCTCTTGTGGCTCCGCGACGGCTCCGAAGTTTCTGATGGAGCCGATGGGGAGATAGTCTTATCAGTTCCGGCCGGAACCGAAGTAGCAGGAAGAGTTTGAACCAAAGACGGCTCCGAACTTGGAGCCGGCAATTTGGTAGATTTCACAGGCTGAGTCTTGGCCGGTGAATCCTGGGGCTTTAAAAGACCCCTAAGAATAAGCTTATTCTTGAACTCCTGCAGAACTCTTGGACTAAATGCATGGCAGATAGAACAAGAGTCCTGAAGGTGCACAGCGCCTAAACAATAAACGCACGAAGTGTGCCCATCTGTCAGAGACATTTTCTGACAGCATGAGTCACACTTCTTGAACCCAGACACCTTGGATTCTTTAGACATCCTGAAACCAAAAAAACACAACAGCTAACAATAATATACAGTCTACAGGAAAAAAACTCAGTATACTACAGACTAACTAAAGACTTTTTTTTTTATAAATAGGAAGCCTCTAACTCAAACGGCTTGCCTATGAAAAAGATAGAAGGAAAGCCTCTAACTTAAACGGCTAACCTGACAGAAAAGGATAAGGAAGGGGAGAGGAAGAACTCTCTAAATTAAACGAGTTTTAAAAAGGGGGGGAAGAAACTAGTACTACACACTTGGCTAACACCACAAGTATAAAACTAAAAGTTAACAATAACCCCTAGGAAAATACTATTTTTTTGTGGAAAAATGTTCTATAATAAACTTAATACAAGCCTGAGCCAGAAAAACGACACCTCGCAGCTGAAGCGGCAAATGAGATCTAGGTAGCTAGCGCTAGGCATCATGAGGTAAGGGGTAGCCTCGAGACAGTAAACAGCTCTCGAGCTATAGAAGATGGCCGAGTTGGAGCCGAGGATCGGCTCTGATCCCAACCAGCAAGAACGAAGGCGAGGTAGACAACTTAACATCAATAGATCCTGTAGAAGTATTATAAATACTTTGGAAATTCTAATGAAAGTCTGTATAAAGCAGAAAAATATGGAAATCAAGAAAAGATCCAAATGGAAAGGTTTATGGAAGAATTAAATATGCCAAGGTTAGAGGTAGATCAGGCTCAATTAATAATGGTTAAGATAGGAGGAGATGAGATAAAAACTGATGTATAACCAAATTACAAGTCCCCAGAAAGAGATGGTATTCCTGTGGAAGTTTGGAAAGAAAAAGAAACAAAGATATGGAAGGTTTTTATTAACAGTATTTTAAGAGAAGTACCAACCTCCTGGAAGAAAGCAGTGGTATCTGTAAGGCATATAGAGGGTAAAGAGCCATTAGATCCAGCTTCATGCAGGCCCATTTCAACACTAAAACAAGATTATAAGTGCTCATGTCTAGAATGGCTAAAAGAATGATCCTTATCTATCACTTTTGGCATTACATTTGCCAATGCGGTTTTGTGGAGGGGAGGCAAACATTTGGCAACATTAACGGAACATTGATGATCCAGAGGGAAGCAAAATGTAGGAAAATACCATTGTTGTTGGTGGGTCTTAATGCAGCGAAATCGTTAGACTAAGCTGGAAATTTATAAGCAGGGCAATGGAAGCATTTGCATTTTCTGAAAAAATTATAAGGTTGATTAGGAGGATATATGGAAGATAGAGGCAAAAGTTAAATTGGGTGGGGTCCTCTGATAATTTCTCTGAGTAAAGGAACCAGGCAGGGGTGTCCTCCTTCCCTTTTGTTATTTGCATTATATTAAGAACTGGCAAAGAAAATAAAGGACTCAGAAATTCAAGGATATAAGTAGTATGGTAGTCAAAAAAGCTGGCTGTTTTTGTAGATGACATTTTATATCTGACAAAACCAGAAAGAGACATTACAGTGCTGTGGAACATTTTGAGATAGTTTCAGATCTTTTCAGGATACAAAATTAATTAAGCTAAAACAAAGGCAATTTCGGTAAATTATGTACATTATAGTTCAGAAAAACCCAGATTTATGGAAGTACTTAGGAGACTGGATTAAAAATGATTCTGGTGTGGCAGCCAAGGATATGTGGGAAGAGACCAAGCAAAAGATAAAAAAAAACTGAGAAAATTGAAGCTTTGTTATATAGATATGGATAGCAAGGTACAAGCAGTTAAAATGTTTTTAGTCCCATTAGTCTTATACACAGGATAGGCATATTTTTATCAACCAGAGCAGAAATTATGGATAGCAATTAATAAAGAGCTGAAGGAACATCTGGGAAGGGAAGATGGCAAAAGTCAAGTGGGATAAGCTGACTCTTCAAGCAGAATAGGGCCGAATTGGGATTATCCAGTTTGAAGGAGTATTTCAGAGATGCACTGTTAAGGCTTCTATACATAGCACAAGCAGAAAACTATAACTCAAAGTGGAAAGGGATGATAAAGAAACGGGGGGGGGGCTCAAGAAACAAGGAGATACTGGAATTTTGGATACAGGCCTTTAAGGAGAACAACAATAATCATGTAGAATATTACATTCATAAAATAGCAGAAAATATCCTAAGTAGTACCAAACACGTGTATGGAGAAAGGAGATTCTGCCGATAGGGATGACTGCAACTAGGGATACAGACAATAGGCAAGAGGGGGCTGGATTTATTGGAGAAAAATGGCAAAGGAACCAATGTATTGGGAGCAAATAACTAAACAGGGAAAATTATAGAAAGGGAAGATGCAAAGCATTTATGTGGACTGCAGGTTAGAGATTGATATCAATCCTTGATAGGGAAGGCAGAGTATAAGCAAAGAGAAAAAAATAGAGGGGTCCTAAATGAAAGATCAGCACTGGTAGAGCTTCTAGTAGAATGCAGAATAGAAGTTGGCATTAAAAAAGGAATTAGTAGAACATATACAATACTGCATGATAACTAAGAATCAGAGGAGGTTAGAAAGGACTGGGAAGAGAGATTGGATGAGCAATTCCCAAAGAAACAATGGGAGTATATATGCATGTCTCCTAAGCATGCAGCAAAATCTAGAAGACTTTTTGCTTGGAAATGTTCACATAGATATTTTTATACCCCAAGTAGACTCCAGGGAATTTTTCCGCATGTAGACAGCAAATGTGTCAGGGAAGAAAGGAGTAATCGGGAACATATTTCTGGGATTGCGGTGAGGTGGTGGCTTTAAGGATTCCCTGCAGGATACACTGTTGGAGATGCTGGGTGGGCAGATTAGTGTGATGACAGAGATGATTTTTCTGAGCTATGATACAAAATCGGAACTGCCTAGACATGGTAAGGCCTTGCTGTGCCTAACTATGGTGGCTGCCAAACAAGCAATTACTATGAAAAAAATGGAAATCAAAGTCTAAACCAACTATACAAGTAGTAGTAGTGAATATAGCAACGGAAATAAAACTAGAATTGAGATCTTTACAAACGGGTAGGAGCAAACTACATAGGAAAAAATGGGAATTATGAGAACAGTACATACAGGGGAGGAATGAGGTTTAAAAGAAGGCAAGACTTAAATGAGCTATGTAATGTTTAACTGAAAATGATTGGGTAGACTATAAGTGATGTATAATGTTTGCAACTGGGAGTGTCAGTATGGTTTGTGATGTAAAATGCTTGCAACTAGGATTGTGTCTGTGTGGTTTGTTTTCATTTATATAAATGTATGACTGCCTATGTCGTTTGTAAGTGATGGCTTAAGAAGTTTTTTTTTTAAACAAGAAAGGAAAGTACAGTTGTGTACACTTACCATAAATGTAGATGTTAGAGTGTATTCACTGTTGCAGTCATTACATTTGGGTAATCTGCTGGCAGGTTACCCTCAGTCAGCCTGAATAACAAAGTCTTGGGGTCCTGCGTCGGTTGCTGTCTCCTCTTCCATGACGTCAGGTCGTCAAGGGTATAAAACATGCAGCAGATGCCATTTTATTCAGTTTTTCTTGCCCCATATGTCAGGTGCCCCCCAAATGGGGTGCAAAAATATATATATAAACAAACAGTAAATATATAAATGCACCTTTAGAAACAAACTTTACCTTCCACTAAAAGCAAATACACCACAAAGGCTTTTGAGTATAGTGAAGGAAAGAAAAGGTATAGAAAGGGGGGATGGCGGGTGGGTAACCCGGACTGCAACAGTGAATATACTCGAAAATCTAAATTTATGGTAAGTGTACACAACTGTACTATGTTCTTCATGTTTCACTGTTGCAGTCATTACATTTGGGTAGAATCCCAAAGTTATGGATGGGAGGATGGAACTAAACAGCATTTGGAGCGACTATAAGGCCCTGCAGGACTGCAGTGGCAAAGCCTGCCCTGGATTTGGAGGAGAGGTAAATGATAATGCTTTGTGAAGGTATGAACAGAGCTCCAAGTAGCAGCTTCTAGAATGTCTTTGGTTGGGACCCCTCTGAGAAAAGCTGCTGAAGTAGAGGCTGCCCTGGTGGAATGTGATCTGATCCCCTTGGGCACAGATTTACTATGGTGCAAATAGCAGAAACGAATGCAGTGGCTTATCCATTTAGAAATAGTCTGCTTTGATATAGCCTTCCTTTCTGATCCTGCAGCAAATGCTACCAGTAGTTGCTCCGTCTTTCCTAGAGATTTGGTCCTATTTAAGTAGAATCTTAGTTGTCTGTGTACATCCAATGAATGCAGAATCCGCTCCCCCTTGTTCTGCGGATTTGGGTAAAATGTTGGCAAGTGAATGGTCTGGTTAAGAGCCACACTGGATATCACCTTAGGCATAAAAGAAGGATTGGTCCTGAGGGACACCCTGTCTGGGTAAAATATAATAAAAGGCTCCACTGCCATGAGAGCCTGTAGTCCTGAAACCATTCTTGCTGAAGTGACTGCCAAAAGAAAAGCTGTTTTCCAAGATAGAAATGTTATATCCGCAGTAGTTGCTGGTTCAAAACAAGGCAGGGTGAGTTATTCCAGCACAAAATTGAGGTCCCATGCAGGGGTTGGTGCTCTTCTGGGATGCCTTAAATTTTTGGCCCCTCTAAGATCGTGTTTAAGCAGTGGATGAGAAAAGAAGAGAGGCTCTGTGTTGTAATGAGCCGAGATGGCAGAGGCATGGATTTTTATTGAAGAAAAATATAGGCCCTTGTCAAGCATCTCAGTCAAATATTGTAAAATCTGAGGAATACTGGGCTTTGCTGTGTCTATTCCTTGTGTTTGGTTCCAAGCACAGAATCTCTTCCATTTATCAGCATAAGATTTTCTAGTACTAGGCCTTCTGGCTTCCAAAATGACATCCATCACAGATTTACTGAGAGGTGTTGTTTGATTAATTAGTTGATTAGCCATGCTGCAAGATTCAGAGTTTGGAGCGGAGTGTGCAGAATTTGATAGTTCTGCTGAGACAGTAGATGAGGTATTTGAGGCAAGTACCATGGAGGAAGGTGAGACATATTCCTTAGAAGTAAGGTACCAGTGCTGGTGAGGCCAGTCCGGAGCAATTAGGATCACTTTTGGTTTTTCCTGTCTGACTTTTAGTAAGACCTTA
The DNA here is from genome assembly GCF_019279795.1 of Protopterus annectens. NCBI lineage: Eukaryota > Metazoa > Chordata > Ceratodontiformes > Protopteridae > Protopterus > Protopterus annectens. The sequence goes on from NC_056727.1 coordinate 991,519,510, forward strand.
GAGAGTAGAGGCAAAGGGGAAAGGCATAGACTGATGGGCTTTTCCAGCTGAAGGGTAGAGCATCCACTTTCCATGCTTTTTTGTGATGAGTTCTTGTACAGAATTTGTCCAACTGATAATTTTGGGGAGAAGCAAATAGATCTATGTCTGGGCTCCCCCATTTCTGTGTTAACATGCTGTAGATTTGTGGATCCTGTTTCCATTCGTGTGGGTCCATAAGATTTCTGCTTAGGTCGTCTGCCGCAATCCTGGCAGGAATTGGACTTGAAGATGTATTTGGTAAGTCAAGACTGTGTTCCACAAAGCCATGGCTAGTCTGCAAAGGGGTAGGAATGTGTACCCCCTGCTTGTTTATGTGCCACATAACTGTGGTGTTGTCCATCTTTATCAGTAGTTGTCCTGAATGAAGCAAGTCCTTGAAGGCTGTCAGATCATTCTGAACAGCTAGCATCTCTTTCTGGTTGATATGCAGATGCATTTGGTTTGGGCTTCATTTGTCCTGAATGCATCTCCCTGCCAGGTGGGCCCCCCAAGCATAGTCTGATGAGTCTGTAGTTAGGGTTTGGGTGGTAGGGGGTAGAGTGAATGACAGTCTCTTGTTTTGGTGACATGTCTCTGCCCACCAAAGAAACTCCTGTTGTAGGCAGGGAATGAGGGGAATCATTGTTCCAGGCTGTGACAATGTTGACTCCATAAACTTTTTAGGTACCACTGAAGTTTCCTCATATGCAGTCTCGCATATGGAATTACTAGAATGCAGGATGCCATGAACCCCAAAGCCTGCAGAATTTGTCTTGCAGATAACTGGGTTTTTGTTGTCATCTGCTTGAAGTATGTTGCAGATAACTGGGTTTTTGTTGTCATCTGTTTGAAGTATGTTGTCAGTTGCCTTTGTTTGTCTGGCGTGAGGTAAGCCATCTGGGCAGTTGTATTCAAGCTTGCACCCAGGAATGTAATTATTTGAGAGGGTACCAGCTGTGATTTCTTTTCGGCTAGAAGCCTTTTTACAAATGCCAGATGTTGAAGAAGAGTGTCTTGTCCTCTGCTTGAATGAGAGAATCGTCCAGATAAGGATAAATCTGAATGCTTATTTGTTTGCAGAATGCAATTACTGGTGCCAAGCACTTTGTAAAGACCCTGGGTAGATAGATAAGCCAAAGGGCAGTGCAGAGAATTGGTAATGCAAAAAACCTGCTTTGAAGTGGAGGTATCTTCTGCATGATTCCCTTATTGGGATATGCAGGTATGCCTCTTAAGTCTAGAGTTACTAACCAAGCATTCCTGCCTAGCATAGGCAGTAGCTGTTGTAAAGTCAGCATTTTGAATGTTGGAATGTCCAGGAATGTGTTCAGAATCGATAAGACCAGTATTGGACGCCATGAATTGTCTTTTCTGGGTACCAGGAAAAGTCTTGAATAAAAACCTTGGCCTTTTTCCTTTTCTGGTAACGGTTGAATAGCCCCCATATCCATGGGGGACATGACTTGTTTCTGGGCTTCTGCCCACTGGTTTTGTGGCAGATCCGGCCATCCGCTTGGAACTGGCAAAGTATGGAAATGAAATATGTACCCCTGGGATACTATGTTTAATACCCACTTGTCCTAGGTAATTAACTACCAATTTTGAGCATGAAGTGCTAGTTTTCCCCCCAAGGGGGCTGCCAAAAGGTAAGTGTTTGGTAATAGGGGAAAGTCATTGAGACTGTTTACTGTAGGGTTGTGCTTTGTTTCCTCCAGATTTGGCGGTGGAGGCACCCCATTGCTTTGATCTGAAAGAACCCTGTGATTGGTATCTGGAGCCTTTTGAGCAGCTGGATTTGCCCTGAGTGGCTCTGTTGGACACAGGAAAGGACCAATTTTTAGTAGGCCAGTGCCTACTGAACCTGGTTGGCTGCACCTGCAAGAAATCTTTTACAGTTTGCATAGATTTAGCTTTGTCTTCCATTTTCTTTAAAACCTCTTCTGCCTTATTACCAAACAGAGTATCATGCTGCAAAGGGGCATCCAACAATTTAGCTTCAACATGATCAGGCAGATTTTGCTCCTTGAGCCAGGCATGCCTTCTAATCACAGATCCAGTAACGGCAGCCCTATAAGAAGCCTCCAAGGAATCAAAACCACATTGCAAAGTATGCTTTCCAACCTGTTCTGCTGAATGCAATAATTCCTATAACTCTATTTTCCACACAATCAGAAATCAACATAATTTTCTGTTTCAGTAAGCTCATAACATGCTGTTGATATTTAAGCATATGAAACTAGGAGTTTAAAGCCCTGATTCCAAGGTTGCAGATGTATAAACCTATTTACCCCATCTATCCAGCACCCTGGAATCTCTATCAGAAGGGGTAGGATTTTTGGCTGTAGAGACCTTTACACCCTCGGGACCCTGAGAAATAGTCTCAAGATCAGCAGCAGAATTTTTGAAAAGAAATTTGTGGGAGTCAGGAACCCGCCCTGGAATCTCTATCAGAAGGGGTAGGATTTTTGGCTGTAGAGGCCTTTACACCCTTGGGACCCTGAGAAATAGTCTCAGGATCAGCAGCAGAATTTTTGAAAAGAAATTTGTGGGAGTCAGGAACCCTGTAATACCTGTCTGACTTACTAGGAGCCAGAGGCAGGGAATCAGGAGCCATGCTTGATTCCGAGAACACATAATCAACAATGTCTAATACAGGAGGTATTGCCAAAGGCCTATGCTGAGGAAGAAGGAAATCCCTAAGCCTCTTTTTTTGATTTAGAGAAGTCCTGACTCTCCCAGTGAAAATCTTCCCTTAAAGTATGCAAAGTCTCTCCAAAAGAGTAATCCTGAGGAGGAGATGCAGATGGGATGGATTCCTCTGCATCAGAATCCTCACAGGGTGGAATAGAAAATTCCTGATCAGAAGAGGAATCAGTAGAAATGGAAACCTGATCTGAAGATTCATAATCAGTGCCTTACCTAGGCCTCTTAGCAGGGGGCGGGATTCGGAACCCCTGATCAAGGTTATTAAATCCTCACCCATTTTGATCATCTGTTTTTTAGGCATAGGGGCCTGAGCACTTGGCTCATGCGTTGGTTTTGTAGACATAGAAGTTGTTTTTGACCTTGTTTTTGTTGCTGGCGTCGGTTTAATATAAAAATGTTGATGCCTGAAAACACCCGCAGAAGCTGGTGCCTGCTCAGCGGCTCCGGACCCATCCAAGGGAGAGACATCTGCGGGTTCAATACTCTGAGAATCTCGCGGCATACCGGACTCTGAATGGGTCTCAGTAGAGGCCTGCGACTCAAAAGTAGTGGGTATCAGGGGCTGTGAAAGCACCTCACTGAGTACCGGCGAACCGGCCAATGGCTTAGGAGAAGCTTCATCATCGGTTTTGGACCTCGACGGTCTGTCTCTGTCTTTCTCTCTGTGTTTTTTATGAACTCCGATAGTCTGATTGCTAACTGACATTTCAGGATAATTAAATCTTGAACCAAAATATTTAGAAGCAAAAATATACCAACGCTTAATAGTGCGCTGGTTAAATCTAGCACAAAACCGACAGCAAGGCACGTTGTGATCAGGGCCTAGGCAAGGAATAGAGTACAAATGAAAATCCTTATGAGGTATTTGCTTCCCACAAGTAATGCAATTAACTTTTACTGACATTGGTAAGGAGCAATAAAAAGATTCCCCAACGGGGAACTTAGCTTTAGCTGAAGACTTCGGTTCTGAAACTTGAATTCGAAAATTTCAGGAGTTGGCCGACCGGCACTTGCAAACTGTTTCTGCTTTGGGCACCGTGCAGCAAGAAAGACTGAATAAAATGGCGTCAGCTGCATGTTTTATACCCCTGATGACCTAACGTTATGGAAGAGGAGACAGCAACCGGCGCAGGACCCAAGACTTTGTTATTCAGGCCGACTGAGAGCAACCTGCCAGCGGATTACCCAAATGTAATGACTGCAACATTGAAACACGAAGAACATCTGATTTATGTAATGTTACTTAGGTTATACTACATATAACAATATATGTGAAGTACAATGCTTGTAAACATGAACTTAATATAGTTTGATTACTTTTATATACATGTAAATTTGCCTATGTCACTAGTCATAATTCAATAAAGGTGTTAAAAAAATTAAGATGACACAGATATATCCTCAGTGATGGCCTCTCTTTAGCCCAGGCTAGTAATCAAGGAGCCTTAATCCTAACCACTGAAACCGGTGAGAGTGAGCCACTAAAAACAGGAATGGATTTACACAGTATTTTTCAGATGCATCTCTTTGTATCAAGCACAATTTCTCCCAAGAGCACACAGGGAACATGCTCCAGACCTGGGACTGGAGACACTGTCTCTCCAGATCACAAACAAGACTTACTTTGGAGTACTGTGTCCCAGTTCCAAGCAGCTGACACACCCGCACCTGGGTATGTGAATTTCACACACACTCCTGGGAAAGGCTGGCACAGACTTACTAGCTGTACCCCCTCTACCCAGACTACAACGTAACCACAATGCTACCAGTCAGAGACTCTAAGGCTCTTACAAGGGTATCCAATTATACTGAGTAAAATAAGAAGTTATGTACCTACCATAACGTTCCATGTTAGTTGTCTTCTCTCGCCTTCTTTCTTGCTTGATGGGTTCGGAGCCGATCCCTCGGCTCCGACTCGGCACTTGCTAAGCTCGAGAGTTTCTTCTACCAGCTCGAGGCAGCCCCATATCCCATGATGCAAGGCAGTAAGTACCCAGATCTCGTTTGTAAACAAAGGGCAATAGCACCAAGCATACAATACTTCCCAAAGGAAGAAGAAACTTACAGATGTAAAAAGGACCAGGTCTGAATGGTCTTTAGCATAATAGTTTCTTATACAAGGTCTGTCCAGGCCAGGGGAAGGAGGGAGGGTCGCAAGAAAGAAGGCGAGAGAAGACAACTAACATGGAACGTTATGGTAGGTACATAACTTCTTAATGTTAAGTTGTCAATCTCGCCTTCATTCTTGCTTGATGGGACCGCGTCCTAGCACCTCTATCCTGGGTGGCTCAATGGAACAAACTCTTGAGGACTGTAGAGCCAAAACTGGCTCTGTCCCTGGAGGCCAAGTCCAATTTGTAATGGGAAACAAAAGTGTGAGGAGTGGCCCAAGTGGCGCTGCACAAATAGTGTCCAAAGGCAGTCTAGCTTGAAAAGCTGTAGAAGTAGCTAAACTCCTAGTTGAATGTGCTTTAGGTTTTGAGCACAGCTGTTTTCCCCTGAACGTATAAATTTCAGTGATGACCGAAGAAAGCCATCTGGACAAAGTCACTTTAGAAACAGGAAGGCCTTTTTTATTATCCGCATAGGAAACAAAAAGTTGATCAGATTTTCTAAATTTTTTTGTTCTGTCCAAATAATATCTAAGCTGACTGTGGACGTCAAGATAATGTAGCTTTTGTTCAGCTCTATCTGAATAGTTAGGAAAAAATACAGGAGATCAATGGATTGATTCAGATTGTTTTTTGAAGCGACCTTAGGTAAAAAGGATGGATTAGTTCTCAAAGATACTCTGTCTTTGTGAAAAATCAAATAGGGGGGTCGAACCGAAAGAGCATGAAGTTCAGACACCATCCTGGCAGATGTAATAGCCACTAGGAATAAAGTTTTCCAAGAAAGATATTTCAGGGAACAAGAAACAGCTGGCTCGAAGGGGGGAAGAATCAAGGATGTCAGCACTAAATTTAGATCCCACTGAGGAGGAGGATTCCTGATTGGAGGCTTTAGTAGGAAAATTCCTTTCAAGAAGGCCCTGCAGAGCCTATGGGACATAATATTATGATCTGCTATCCCGACATGAAAATTAGAAATAGCAGCCAACTGAACTCTGACTGTGGAAGAAGAGGAGCCTGCATGAAAAATCTCTGCTAAGAAGTCCAGAACTGCCTGAACAGGGGCAGTAAAAGGATCAATATTTTGGGCCTTAGCCCAATAAGAGAAACGTTCCATTTGCTTGTGTAAATCCTCCTGGTAGAGGATTTTAGTGAAGCTACTATGATGTCTCTAACTGGGTTAGAGATCAAAGGAAGCCTGGCTAAGGAAGGAAGTGGAGCAACCATGCTGTGAGGTTGAGAGAAGGGATTGACCGGTGCAGCTGACCGGATTGGTGAATCAGTAGATCTGGCACTGGGTCCAGATGCCACGGCTGCACCAAAAGGTGATGATGGAGGAACGGAACCAAACTTGTCGAGGCCAGTAAGGGGCAATGAGAATCAATTTGGCTCTCAAAACGGTAGCTTTCTGGATCACCTGAGGGATCAGAGGAAATGGAGGGAAGGCATAAAGAAGTCCCTGGGGCCAATCCTGGGTCAGAGCGTCTCTGGGGGAATGGCCTGATAGAGGGAAGAGGCTGAAGAAGTCTGGACATTTGCTGTTTTGGGGAGTAGCAAAAAGATCGCAACATGGACGACCCCATTCCAGAAAAATCTCTTCCGCTATGGATTGCTTGAGAGACCACTCGTGAGGCATGAGAATAGTTCTGCTCCATCTGTCCGCTATAATGTTGGTTTTCCCAGGGATATGCGTTGCTACCAGAAACCGATGAGAGGAGATCGCCCATTGCCATAGTCTGAGCGCTTCTCGACACAAGGGGTAGGACTTGGTTCCGCCCTGTTTGTTGATATACCAAACTACAGACATGTTGTCTGTGTGGACTGCAATTGTCCCTACGGGAAGAAAGTCGTTGAGGGCTTGCAACGTTAAAAGCACTGCTCTCATCTCCAGGACATTTATGTGCAGATGGTACTCGAACGGTTGCCACGTCCCATGAACCATCCTGCCCTGATAATGACCCCCCCACCCGATCAGGGAGGCATCCGTGGTGACAGTGGCTATCGGGGACGGAGGTACAAAGCACCTGCCTTGGTGAACCTGAGACGATGTGATCCACCAAGCAAGATGTTCTTTGCATGTTTGTGTCACCAGAATCTGGTGACGCATTGGGAGTTGCTGGTATGACCACTGTGTGAACAGCATCCACTGAAGGAGGCGCATGTAGAATCGAGCCAGGGGAGAAGAGTAATGGCCGCAGCCATGAGACCTAATACCTTTAGAACCATTCTGGCCTGTACTTTCTTGCTGGCCAGAATGATCCTGACATGAGTCTGAATGTCTGAAACTCTTTGTTCTGTAAGGGTAGCTGACATCCGAACAGTGTTTAAGTTTGCGCCTATGAAGGTAATAGACTGGCAGGGCGATAAGGATGACTTTTCGAAGTTGATTGAGATGCCTAAATGAGAACAAAGGTCTATTGTGTAATCCCTGGCTTGTATAAGCTGATGCCTGGTGGTGGCTGACAGGAGCCAGTCGTCGAGATACGGAAACACCTGGAATCCTTGACGTCTCAGGTGAGCCGTGACCACTGCCATGCATTTGGTGAACACTCTGGGGCTGTAGTGAGACCAAAGGGCAGGGCTCTGAACTGGAAGTCACTGGACCCCAGCAGAATGCGGAGAAATCTCCTGGAGCGTCTGTGAATTTTGATGTGATAGTACGCATCCTGAAGATCTATTGAGCACATCCAGTTGTCCTTCTGTAAGAAGGGCAGAATTGACTGAAGAGTGACCATTCGAATCTTGTCTTCCTGACAGACTTGTTGAGTCTGCTGAGATCCAATATTGGTCTCCAGTCTCCCGTCTTTTTGGGGACCAAAAGAACCTTGAGTAGATTCCGGGCTCTGAATGGTCTATTGTAACTGGCTGAATGGCTCTTTTGCAGTAGTTTTGCGATTTCTAACTCTGCAATCTCCCTTAGACCGGGTGGTACATCTGGAAGGGAACTTGAGGGAAGGGACTTTCCTCGAAAGGAATTATGTAACCCTTGGATATGATCGACTGTACCCATCTGTCTTGAGTGAGGGAATGCCAGGCTTCTGGGTACAGTGATAATCTTCCCGACTGCCTCCAAGGAGGGACAGCCGGGCAACACCTCAGGGATGCTGAAAGGGCTTGTCAGAGAGAGGCTCCCTGTTTCCCTGGTTCTTCGACCCCTCTGCCTCTAGAGCGGCGTCTGTTGTTGTTACCCCTCTGCCTCTAGGGGTAAACTGACCACGTGAATCCGGCGTGACTCCTTGGGATTTACGGAACCACATCTTCCCACCCTTCTGTCCTTTGGGATAAGGCCTAGAAGGAGTGGAAAACGGACTCCAACAGCAGAAAGAGTCTTGCCGTCCTGTTCACACCTGGTCAAGGTTTCCTTCACCTGAGGGCCAAACAAAGCTGACCCATCAAAGGGAGAATTTGTGAAGGACGCCTTAAAGGGATCCAAAAATCACATAGCCGCATCCAGGCTTGGCGTCTAAGAGCCACACCTGTGCCTGCGGCTCTACTGCTCCATCCGCAGCATAAGATATTAGCCGCATGGAGGAGTTAGCAATGGAATTGAGGGTTCCTAGCTGTGAAGCAATCTTTTCTTGAGCCCCTGCAGCTGTAGGATCCTGAACTACTTCTCCCAGCTCCTTCAGGATATCTCTCTGGAGTCTGGTGAAGTGACAAAGACAATTCAGCGAACGCATAGCAAAGGTCGCTGAGGAAAACATCCGCTTGCCGTACCTATCCATGGTCCTAGAGTCCTTATTAGGAGGATGGACGGGCACGGAAGGATCTGCAAGTTCCTTTTTGGTGGCGCAGCCACCACCATGGCATCAGCGGGACACCCTTGGTAAGGAATTGTTTGTCACTCGGGGCAGTGATAAATTTTGAAGGCCTCCTAGGGACTGGCTCTACAGAGTCAGGAGCTGCCCACGCCTTTCGTGCAATAACTTGCATAAGGGGGTCGAAAGGCGGAGACACCCAGGAGGTGGAGGGCCGAGATCCAAACGCCTCTAGGTATACTGACTCATCCTCAGAGGGATTGTTGGTGGGCCAGTTTCCCTCTGTTTCAGAAGTTCTAGGATGTCTGAGAAGGAGACATCCTCAGAGGGGATCTAGGGATCCCTCTGACTCATCAAAGTCAGTATCCGGTGACAGACTCGGGGGAGTCTACATGCTTCCTCTTACAAGTCCTCTTCCTAGGAGGATCTCCCGAAACATCAGGAAAATCCTCGGAAGAGGGGGAAATTCCCAATGGGGAAACCTGAGGCGGAGGATCTCTGGGTCCTGTAGCAAGAGAAGTGGCAGAGATGTCAACAGGTACTATAGAGGGAGGAGCTACGGAACAGACTGCTGACTGATACCAGTGGCCAGTACACTCTTCATTACCTCGAATGCTCCCCTCCCAGGCAGGTCCGAGAGAACCCGCTCCGAAGAGCTAGGAACTCCCGGGACCACCGAAAGGGAAGTCTCCGAGGCAGATGTCGGAGCCGAGCTCACCAAGGCCGAGGCTCCAAGGGGAAGAGCGGGCTCGGACAAGGGTCCGATGCCACTCACCCCCTCGGAGGAGACCATGGAAGCCCGACCACGAATCCCTCTAAGGAAGAGGAGATAAGAGTAGAGGCTGAAGGAACAGAAGGGGTATCTGTCCTCCAGCCGTAGCAGTAACCATGCCCGAAGACTCCAACTCCAAACTCTGGGGTAGAGTTGAAGGAGGAACTGTAACGGGGTGTGGACCAACAGTCGTCTGCTGAGACGGACTGTGTAGCATTTGGGCCAGTACCTGTGACTTGAGTAATCTACTGACCACTCTCTCTAGGTCATGATCTGACAACCTGGATGACCTTGAAGATCGGCTCCGATGGCTCCGTTCCGATAGAAGAGGCGGCCGAGCCGAAGTAGCGGCTCCAAGGAAGGACCCCCCGACCTCTCCCGGGAATGAGCCATCGGAGCCGATACTACAGATCCTGTCGGAGCCGACTTCTCGGAGCCGACAGAACGCCTCGATGTATCGGCTCCAGCCGGAGCCGATACAGCCACCAAAGTAGCGGTGTCGGAGCCGAGCGGAGCCGACACCGATGCCTGTGCCACATGGGTGTCGGAACCGATCGGCGCCGACATCGAAGTGGACAATAGATTCGGCACCGATAGCCATCGGTGCCGAAAGCTGTCAATCCAGAATCGGCTCCAGCGGAGCCGATCTCGACTCAATGCAGTCGGAGCCGAGGCCGCAGGCTTAGATACAGAAGCCTGGGCCTTGGCAGGTTTTGTTGATTTTGGTGGAGCCGACTTAGCCGGAGAGCCCTCCGGCTTAAGAAGGCCCCTAAGAATCAACTTGTTACGTCTCTCCTGCAGGACTCTCTGGCTGAAGGAGTGACAAATAGCACAGGAGTCCTGCAGGTGAAGAGGGCCCAGAAAATATAGGCAAGAAGTGTGACCGTCTGTCAGAGACATCTTCTGACAGCACGAGTCACACTTCTTAAAACCTGAAACCCTCTCCTTTGACATGGTGCCGAACACACAATACACACACACCAGTCAAATTAAATTAAATTAAATTAAACAAAATACCAAGAGGTATTCTATAAAACACCAACACACACACCCTAACAGGGGGGGGATGGGATAGGGAATTGACTAACAAAAATTAAAAGAGACAGGGAATTTCTGTCAGAAAGGGATAGAAATTAAATTTAAACTATCAAAAAATTAGTTTTAGACTAAAAAAGGGGCTTGAAAAATCACAAAAGTGAACAACTTACCAGGAGCTGGTAAAAAGAAGACCTCCTAAGCGAAGCGGCAAACGAGATCTGGGTACTTACCGCCTTGCATCATGGGATATGGGGCTGCCTCGAGCTGGTAGAAGAAACTCTCGAGCTTAGCAAGTGCCGAGTCGGAGCCGAGGGATCGGCTCCGAACCCATCAAGCAAGAATGAAGGCGAGATTGACAACTTAACATGCAATATTAATATAAATGCTAGGGTGAAACCAAAGCAGCAAGGCTTTTCGGAATAGCTACGGCATCAGTAAAATAAGCATAAATAATCTTAGAGAATACTTTAAACATCTTGAAAGACCAGCCACAATGAAAGCTATAAAAATATTTAATAATAAATAAAATAGAAAACATGAGCATACTCAATATCTAAGTACAATAAACATCAGAGTTTCAGTCACAGGAAAAATAAAAACAACACAGATTCACACAGATGCAGAAAAAAACAATACTTAACTAATTTCACTGCATTTCCTGACTGTCTAAAGAAAAACTAACTGTTCCCTAGCTAACTTAATACAGCAAGGCAAGATTAGATGCTGAGATATTTACTTCCACAAGGCAAGGTGATGAGGTTCTAACTAAACTGAACTGACCTGACTGACTGAGGTAACTGACAAAGATCTTTTATATCAGGTTCCAAAGAAAACAAAAAAACTGCTGTTGAGTTCCATTTATCAGTGTTGGTTATAGAATGACATAAAATCTGATCACCTCGCTCTGGTACAATACACACAGAGCTTTGCTAAGATCTGTTGCAATATCTGAAAGCTATAGAACAAATTCAAAAACTTCTACTCTATCCAGAATTCTTTGTTTAAACATATAGATTTAATCAGTTATAACACTGTTGATACAGTTATAACATAAGCATCTGCACAAATCACTGTGATAACCAATGAGACAATTCTCTACAAAACTCCAACTAACTACATTGGCATATGTTACACATGCACTGGCCTATTCTCCCTGGCACATATGACAGTACCTCACATTGTCACACCCTCTCTTCCCAATTTTGCTAGTGCTGAATACAGAAATAAGGATGTCTCAAAATTACCCACTAACTTATCTCATTGTTACTACGAAGAACTGAAGTCTGTAGTTTATGTGGACTTATTGATAATTTCCCAGATAATGCAACCTCATGTAACCTTTTTTAGGTGACAGAAAAAAATATATACATTAATGGGTATATAATAAAAGCAAACAAAACTAAATACTTCTGACTATGGCTACTATGAATACTGCTGTCCAGCAAATTAACATTCTGAAGTATCACAGCAAGGTTTATGCTCTCTAGCTTATCAAATACAGAGCTTCACAGTATACAGTGCTTACAAAAAGACAGTGGATTCAACTAGCAGGTAGCATTTTCTAAATTTAAACTTCATAGGCAGAGTAAATTCTTATAATTAAAACTGGCTTCTTAATGGAATTTTTCTATAAGAACTCAGTGTTTCCTCCTATATACCAGAAGTATTTCAGATTCAGGAATACATGGAAGAAGTTTATGTGGTGGGGAGATTCGCCACACATTCCTTTGAAAATTCTAACAGCTCCCACAGAAAAGAGTAGTTTTAAGTGTTCTAACCCTGAATGTTACATAGTATCACAGTTTTGGTTAAACTAAGAAAATGGTTTTC